>NC_141614.1:37619116-37919116 GCF_047967505.1 Dipteris shenzhenensis
AAAATATTTCAACTCGAGGTGTGGCAAAAAAAGGGTTGTCTATCGTAAACCAATATGCTACACTACTTGAAATGAAATAAAACCTAGACAAAATCTCTATTCCATTATGTATTAGAATCCTATCAAGTTGCATCTTGTCTCAACTATCGGTGTCCAACATGGTTATGAGAAACTAGCATTGGTGACCCACACATGTTCTATGTGTGCGATGAGGTTCTTTAAAACAAAAAACCATATATAGACCTATTTATGGGACAAGATTTGATATTGTGCTTTGGTATAATATGAATGAGAAGCGTACCAAGCCTCGGTCAATTACAAGATATAGAGCCATGGACTTGACCTTACCCTAGCGTAAATATTTCTCATCTTGCAGTGTCAAAAGAAAGGGTTCTCTACCATAAAATAATATGCTACGTTACTCCAAATGCAATAAATCCTAGCCATAATCTTTATGCCATCATGTGTTAGATTCCTACAAATTTTTGTCTTCTTCTGACCATTGATGGCAAACATGGTTATTAAAAACCAATGTTGGTGACCCTCACGTGTTGTAGTGCATGTGATGGGGATTTGTATAATAAAAAGACATTTATAGACCTATTTATGGGTCACTATTTGGCATGGAGCTTGTGCACATAGACTAGAAGCTAAGGTATGATATAGGAATGTATTACAGTAGCCAACCTAAGATGCGGACTACATGATCTGAGGATGTGGATTGAGGACATTCACAAGGAGAGATGTGGATCAGAGGAACCCACAAGTGTTGACTATTCTAAGGGCTCTCTCTATATAAGAAGCCTATAGTGTATTGTTGAATATAGATATACATTTGCTATCTCCCTCTCACGTCTTATTCAGTGAGCTTTGAGCCTCCTTGATCTCTTGCTCTTAACATGGTATTAGAGCTTAGGTCTTGCTCATGTTCACATCTTCAACTTGAGAGGGAAAGCTAAGAAATCTGCTTCTTAAAGCATGGGATATAGGCTTTGAAGTGTTTATGTTCCTCATTTCATGGGATTTTGTAAGAGAGAGAAAGGTTTCTATAGTTTCTTTAACCAATTTTAGTTATGCTTTACATATTCCCTCATTGAGGAATTTCCTCTCTTCTACAAAGACCAAGACCTTCAAGAGATCCACAAGAACAAGCCATAGCCTCTTCATGCCTTTGATAGCCAGTATCCAACTCTATCATATTAGAGACAAGGTTTCTACTAAGTAGTGGTGGCTGATGTTCACGCAGTCTGAATGCCCAAGCTACGATGACTTACACAAGCCTCAACCTTGACTATAGTAGCAATAGACTACAACATCAAAAAGCATAGCCGACTAATACATCAGACTACCCACGAGAAGTAGCAATGGCCAAAGCCATCAACCAACATCTCCAAAGCATCACCTCTAGCAACAACAAGACTCTCAATTGTTCTGGCTCCAGCAACAGCTATTTGAAATGGCAACTCCAACCTCTTCCACAACAAGCCTTGCCATCTTGCCTCCAACTGAATAGCCGAGCATCACCGGCTGACGCTCCAAGTCTACATGACTGCATCTCTTGGCTACCAAGATCCATCCCACCATATGCCACGAGTGGCGGCTCCACGAACTTGCTTGGAGAAGAAGGTAGCCAAATGGAAGAAGGAAATTGCAAAGCACCTTGGTCGACCCCTTGTGCAGACGAATGTTTACGACGATGAAGGAGAAGAGCCGCGATGCCGTCGATGCACCATCGTAGATCTCTCCTCAAAAATTTTCCACAAGGTTCTCCAAAAATGACACATGACAGATAAGCCAAGGCTAGGCCTATGGTAGATTTTTTGGACATGTGTCAAGATTACATTTACCATGGTTAAGTTTCTTTAGGATTGGTTAAGTCAAATTGCTAGCACATGGCATAGTGCCACCTAAGCACATAGTGCCTTGCTAAGAACTGGTTTGTAAGTAGCATGTGACTCCCTATGCCACCTCATCATTCTCCCTCTTTCTTCATAAAAACATCGACAACTCGTAACTTCCAATCCAAAAAGAATATGCATGTGCTCCAAAAAGGAAAGTGATCTCTTTTTCGAGCTCTACGTCTTGATAAGTCAGTTTTGTTGTATGTAATTAGACACTACAAGGACACTTCCAGGTTTGAATTTTCTTCAACTGGTAAGACCTTTTGCAATGGCAATACACACTGCAACTGTTGAAAAGTTCATTGGAGAAGGATTTTACACTTGGTCTACACAAATGAGGTATCTCTTGATGCATAAGAAGCTTTGGAAGACTATAAAAGAAGACATAACTACTACACAAAATGAAGCTTGGAAAGAGAGACGAAGCAGCACTATCACTTATTGGCTTGCACTTGGGTCCAAACATAATTCATCATAAGACTTGAAGGATCATGCCAAAGATGCATGGGATGATTTGAACATAGTGTTTGGTCCAAAAGCCAAAAACCAAAAAATTCATCTTAAGATTTAAGTCTATGGTTTGCACATAAATCCATGGAACAATTTGTCAACAAGATCAAATTTAGCATTATGACCCAACTAGAAGGCATAAATGAAAAAGTAGGAGAAAAGGATGCACTTGCAATTCTCCTTAGAAGCATGCCTGAAGAGTATATCTCACTGACAACCACTTTGAAGAATCTTCCCGACCAAAAGTTTTAGGAATGTGTATCCTCTCTTCTTGGGAAAGAAGAGAGTTGAAGGCATTAACATCTACATCAACACGCAATAGCAATAATGAAGAACAAACATTGTTTCAATAAAACATCAACGAAGTGTTACCATTGCGGAAGAATAGGTCACTATCAAAGTGATTGCAGACTAAAGAACAAACCAAAGTGTCACCATTGCAAGAAATTGGGACACAAAGAAGAAGAATGTAGAAGAAGAACCATCAGGTCAACTATGTGGAGTCATCATCAAGCCCTGAGCAGAATGACAAGAACAACATGTATTGAGAAGCAAAAGCCTTTCCACCTTAGCCTATACTCTTGTAATCAAATCTAACCACCTACAAGTAGCCATGAAAGCACTCCGGGGAGGTTTTGACATGTAAAAACCACACTTGACCACCTTAAGTAGCAAGGTATGCACTAAGGGAGGTGATGGATTTGTAACTCACATCTGACCACCTTGCAATAGCCAATGGATGATGGCACCAAGGGGAGGTGTTGAGATATGGTGCCATGTGCACATAGATTGAAGGAGGCTAAGGTATGGTATAAGAATGTATTAAAGTAGTCACCCTAGGATGAGCCTAGGATGTGGACTACATGATGTGAGGATGTGGATCGAGGACATCCACAAGGAGAGATGTGGATTAGAGGATCCCACAAGTGTTGACTATTCTAAGGGCTCTCTCTATATAAGAAGCCTATCTTGTATTGTTGAATATAGATATACATTTTCTATCTCCCTCTCATGTATTATTCAGTGAGCTTTGAGCCTCCTTGATCTCTTGCTTTTAACAGGGCTTGGGTAAAAGGTTATTGAGATTCATACCAAAATTCTCGGTCCATTGCAAGATATAGAGCAATGGATTTGAACTTTCCCTATCAAAAATGTTTCAGTCCGTAGTCTGGTAAAAAATGGGTTGTCTACCATAAACCAATATGGCATAGACAGCTCGTTGTGTGAGCAGATGAGGTGAGTGGAGGAGAGTGGAGCGTAAGGAGATGGCTGCCTAACTCGCTATCACATTCATTGAGCCTAGGTTTGGATGCCGCTATCTACTAGATATAAATGCAACCTTAACTATCTATGTCAAGCTGAATTCGCACAAATTCTTTCAGAGAACCATTAACAATTGGAGTATCGTTTATGCCGATTAAATTGTTAGATATGCTCAATGCCCCACCTTCCTGGTAACCACCAGTGGTCCAAGGTGCTCAAGTTGTAAGGCTCCCATATGAGGAGAAGCCATGTCTGAGCATGGGACACTGGATGGATCCTAACTTGCATGTCAGATGAGGTCTATCAATGAGACCGTTGATGGTAGAAAGGTGATCTATGTGAGTCTAGCCTATGGGCTAGGCAGGGTAGGTAGGCTGATAGCACAACGAGGCACATTGTCTTGATTGTGTGGGAGCCCCTTATTCTTGTTGGGGCCCTGGGGGCCAGCTGGCCCCCAGTTGAGGGGTCCTCGAGGCGACGGTATAGGAAATATTCCTTGAATATTCCATGGATGACTAGTCAGTTCCACCGACTAGGTTGACTAGTCTGCTTCACCAACTAGGTTGACTGGTCAGTTCCACCAACTACGTTGTCCTACTACCGCCCTCATAGCTATAAAGAGGCAATCTCCCTAGTCCATTGTACCAAATTAGATCTTCCAGCAGAGATCTTCCAGCTAGTAGCTCTTTACCTAGTATCTGCCTAGATTGTCATCTAAGCTCCATTGTGGGAGTGCACGGGTGGACGGAGCCATCATTTGTACTACATTAGTATTGAAGGAAAATTTTGTTCCTCTGCAGTTTGCTGTGTACTCTCTATTCTTTGTTCAGTTTTTGTTCTACTGTGCCGTGTAATTTAACATGGTATTAGAGCCCAGGCAGCTCTAAAGATCGAAGAGTAGAAGAGAGGCAAGGGCTTCAATAGTATACGGAGTGATGGCAACAAGAAGCAGCTCGAGTTCAGCAACTGCAGTTGCACCAACAATCCAAGTATTGAAGATGCCCACCAGCATTCACTGAAGGCAAGCTAGATGGTACGAACTACGCTCTGTGGAAGTTTAAAATTACTGCTATTCTGGATTCATATAAGCTTCTGGAGACAGTATTGGGGACTGTGACCCAAAATCACAAGGAACCCTCGACCCAGCAAACCCGAGGAGTACGATACCTCCTAATGTTGACCTTCTACGAGCTTGGAAATATAGGAACGTAGATGCTCTGTGTGCCCTAGTTACAAGTACTACTGATAGTGTTTTGACCTTGATTTAGCATACATCTAAGGCAACTGTGGCCTGGAACATATTGAAGAGTCAGTATGAGACGCAGAATCAGACAAGGATCCAGAACCTAGAGAATCAGCTTGCAGAGCTGAGAAGTTTAATGAAGGAGAGACAACAAAACTCGAATGAAAAATCTACGTGACCAGATGGCTAGTGCTGGGATACAAAAGACTAGGGAAGAGCTAGCTCTCGGCGGTGTCTCCAGATATGTCCACCAAGGTTTGATGGACTAGTAATAGCACTTAACTCTCAGGTGAGACCCCAACCATTGTCATTTGAGGAGTCAATGTGCTTTACTTATGGAGGAGGAATTGAGGCTTAAAGCTCGAGATGGAGGTGGCAATGGGGGTGCTACGTTCTCTACCACTGTGAAAGGCAAAGGTGGTTCCTGGTGACAAAAAGAAGAAGGGCAGCAAGAAGAAGTTTTAGGGAGAATGCTTCTACTATAAGAAGAAGGGCCATGTGATTGCAAATTGCCAAGTCAAGAAAGCAGATGAAAAGAATGGTACCCTGAAGAAGACAGATAAGGAAAAAGAGACAACTAACACAGTGGACGTAGAGTTGGACCTATTTCTGGCCATTGAGGAAGAGTGTTCCTCAATTCAAGAAGCTTTAACCACTGATTCATGGGTGTTGGATAGTGGTGCTTCCCGTCACATGACCTGCAAGAAGGGTCTATATTCTTCCATGATGCTTCTACAAGAACCCATCACTATGACGGTTGGAAATAACACAAAATGCCCTGCTAAGGGTACATGTATAGTTTCATTTGTTTCTATAAATGGAGATGTTAAGAAACTATCTAATGTGCTTCCAGTTGCTTCCATAACTGACCTTGACCATGAGGTGAGGTTCAACAAGATAGGAGCAAAGATTTTAGATAGTGCTAGCAATCTTGTTGGCATAGGAGTCAGGAGGAACAACCTATATGAGCTAAGTGCTCTTACAGCCACCGTTGGAGTGGGGACAAGCAGAATTCGGCACGAAAGATTTTGCCACATCAAATTTGCAGTGTTGGAGATGAGAAGCAAGGTATGGTCGCTCACTTACCAGTAGTAGCAAAAATCAAAGAACCACGTGAAGCTTGCATGATGGGCAAGCAATAGAGAAAGGCATTCCCACAAGAAAGCAAGAATAGAGCAAACACTCCTCTAGAGTTGGTGCATGTTGACTTGTGCGGTAAGATGCTTACATAGGCCTTGGGGGGATCTTTGTATTTTTTATTGATTGTCGACGATTATAGTAGGAAGATGTGGGTGTACTTTCTTCGTGAAAAGGCTCAAGCTTTTGGTAAATTGCAAGAATGGCTACAACTTGTTGCAAATGAAACAGGGAGAAAAGTGAAGAAAATAAGATCGAATGGTGGTGATGAGTTTGTTTCTACAAAGTTTGGAGATTTTTGCAAGAGCAAACGGATCAAGCGACAAACAATGACACCACATACACCTCAGCAAAATTCAGTTGTTGAATGCCAAATGTAGACCACCATAGAGATGGGGAGGTCATTGCTGAAAGGTGCTAGACTGCCAAACCAGTTTTGGGCTGAGGCTGTCAAAACTGTAGTCTACATCCTTAATCGCAGCTACACAAAGGCACTCAAAGGTAACACACCACATGAGGCTTACAGCGGCAAGAAGCCATATGTCTCCCATTTTAGAACGTTTGGGTGTGAATGCTATGAGCATGTACGAGACAAAGAGAGAAATAAGCTACAACCAAAAAGCACCAAACGTATCTTTTTAGGCTATTGTGATGAGAAGAAAGCCTATAAGTTGTATGACTGAGAGGCAAAGAAGATCGTAGCGAGCCACGATGTGGTGTTCAGGAAGCAGCCACATGCAGTGGAGCCAGAGAGGAGATCTTCCACTTTCT
Organism: Dipteris shenzhenensis; assembly: GCF_047967505.1. NCBI lineage: Eukaryota > Viridiplantae > Streptophyta > Polypodiopsida > Gleicheniales > Dipteridaceae > Dipteris > Dipteris shenzhenensis. The sequence goes on from NC_141614.1 coordinate 37,625,942, forward strand.
CATCAAGTGAAGAGGTAATTCACTAGGACTTGTCCCAGGAGCTATAAAGGAGGAGGAAATATCAGATGATGAAGGTATAACTCACCAACATGTTGTTACACCACTGGAAAAGCCATTGCCGTGATGGTAAGGCAACTCTACGACCATGATAACCAGATGCCTATGTCTGCTGAGTAGCATGCAGATGGACCAAGGCAGTCTCAGAGAATCGAGGAGCAAAGGAGGGCTTCTACTCACATAGTCAATATGGCCTTGATGGCTGAGATTATTGCAGAAGTAAAGGAGCCTGCGAGTTTGGAGGAAGCATTGAGATTGGAAAAATGCTATGCAAGTAGAATATGACAGCATCATGAAGAATGAAACTTGGAAGGTGGTAGATCGACCACCTAACAAAAAGGTTATTGGCACCAAGTGGGTTTGGAAGGTAAAGTACAAGGCCGATGGGACTTTGGAAAAGTACAAAGCTAGATGGGTTGCACAAGGATTTTCATAGGTTGAAGGATTTGATTTTCAAGAATCTTTTGCTCCGACTGGCAGAATGACCATTATTCGCATAGTACTATCAGTGGTTTCTCATAAAAAGTGGCCAGTTTATCAAATGGATGTTAAATCAGCATTCTTGAATGGTGACATCAAGGAGGAGGTGTATGTGGCTCAGCCATTAGGGTTTGAGGCCCCCCATTCTGAGAATATGGTATGTAAGCTCAAGAAGGCTTTGTATGGGCTAAAACAGGCCCTAAGAGCATGGTACCAATGGATAGACAAATTTTTTCATAAATTAAACTTCAAAAGATGTGCCTCAGATGCTAACTTATATGTGTACAGGAAAGGTGGAAAATCTGCTATTATTATTCTATATGTGGATGATCTCCTTATTATAGGTGACTATGAAGACATGATCCAACAAACAAGAAAGGCATTGAGCACTAAGTTTGAGATGATAGACTTAGGCTTGATGCACTACTATTTGGGGATTGAAGTCTAGTAAGAGCCAGGCAAGATCTTCATCTCTCAGTAGAAATATGCAAGGGAGATCTTGAAGGCATTTGGTATGTCTGAGTGCAAGGAGATAGCTACACCTATGGAGGTAAATGCGAGGCTATCTATGGAGGATACCTCACCACCAGTAGACATAGGGAGGTATAGGAAGTTGGTTGGCAGTCTCATCTATCTATGCAACACCAGACCAGGCATCAGTTTTGATGTTGGCATTTTGAGCAGGTTCTCTAATAAGCCTCGGGAGAATCATTGGAATGCAGGGATGCGGGTGCTCAGGTATGTGAAGGGCACTCTTGATTATGGCATCACCTATGGTATGGGCACTTCCTTGGCTAGTCAGTGATTCAGATTGGGCTGGAGATATTGATTCCAAGAAATAAGTTTCTTTAGGTTCAGGTATCTTCTCTTGGATCAGTAAGAAACAACCAACAATGGCATTGTCTTCTACCGAGGCTGAGTACAAGAGGCAGCATGTTTTGCTGCTTGTGAAGCAATGTGACTAAGGAGGATCTTATGGCACATGGAAGTGCAAGAGGATGAGGCAACTACGCTGAGGTACGACAATCAAAGTTGCATGGCCATTGCTAAAAATCCAATGTTTCATGCACGCACAAAACATATAGAGATTCAGTATCACTATGTGCATGATTTGATCAAGGACGGCAGGATATTGGAATTGGTCTACTGTCCAATAGAGCAAAATGGAGCATATATCTTCACCAAGGCACTCGAGAAGGATCAGCTTCAGGGTCATCTTCAGAGACTCGACATTAGGCCGAGAAGGTAGTTCATGGACATTGAGGGGGGGTGTTAGATATGCTCAATGCCCCACCTTCCTGGTAACCACCAGTGGTCCAAGGTGCTCAAGTTGTAAGGACCCCATATGAGGAGAAGCCATGTGTGAGCATGGGACACTAGATGGATCCTAACTTGCATGTCAGATGAGGTCTATCAATGAGACCATTGATGGTAGAAAGGTGATCTATGTGAGTCTAGCCTATGGGCTAGGCAGGGTAGGTAAGCTAATAGCACAACGAGGCACATTGTCTTGATTGTGTGGGAGCCCCTTATTCTTGTTGGGGCCTGGGGGCCAGTTGCCCTAGGTGGGGGGTCCCCGAGGCGATGGTATAGGGAATATTCCTTGAATATTCCATGGATGACTAGTCAGTTCCACCGACTAGGTTGATTGGTCAGCTTCACCGACTAAGTTGACTGGTCGCGGTTCCACCAACTATGTTGATCTGACTACCGCCCTCGTGGCTATAAAGAGGTGACCTCCCTAGTCCATTGTACCAAATTAGATCTTCCAGTAGAGATCTTCCAGCTGCCAGCTCTTCACCTAGTATCTGTCTGGATTGCCATCTAAGCTCCATTGTGGGAGCGCACGGATGGATGGAGCCATCATTTGTACTACATCAGTATTGAAGGAAAATTTTGTTCCTCTCTAGTTTGTTGTGTACTCTCTATTCTTTGTTCAGTTTTTGTTCCACTGTGCCGTGTAATTTAAGATAAATTATGCCATGTGATGGTATGTGACACAAGTTGAATCCAAATAACATTTTTTCATTCGATATGTGACACAAGTTCAATCCAAATAACACTTTTGTTATTCGTCCACAAGCTTTGCAAGCCATTGTCAAATCTGGACTGTGGAGTTAACACACAGAGCAACTAGAGTTAGCAATAGAGCTCATCATTACTGAATGTATAGCACAAGGTCGCACTGGATGCTCTCGACTCTACCCACCTGCACAAGATTAGAGCATAAATACTATTTTGCCTTCAAGTGTAGGGAGGCGAGTGGAGGAGGAGAGTGAAGGGGGAGATGTGAAGGAGTGGAGGCAAAGACGAGTGGAGGAGATGAGGGAGGCATGAGATGAGTGGAGCATGAGGCATGAGGGGAGTGTAGGCCCGTATGAACTGTATAGCTCGATGTATGTCCATATCATGATTTAATGATATGGTATGGCAATGTGTGTGTGGTGGTATGCGCCCCCTTTGAGTCAATCATAAAGGATTAGAGCTGTCCATTTGAGCCACCTCAAAGTTGGCCACCTGCAAGACCTTAATTCATGGCCCGCCTACTAGACTGATTGAGCGATGGGGTAGTATTGGTAGAGAAGAAGGGCCAGTGTTGGGAGAGAAGAAGAGTCGACTTGAGAGAGAAGAAGGGCCCAATGCTCAAGAAGAGTGTTGGTAGAGTGTTGGGAGCTAGATGTGGGGAGAGTAGTGGAGTATCTAGATTTTTTGGCTGTTTCTAAATTATCATCTACTAGATTTTTTGGCTATTTCTCCTTCCCATTTCCTGCCTTTTTTTTTTTCATTTCTAGATTTTCCCGTTTTCAAATTTCCCTCAAATTTCAAATTTCTTGTTTCTTGTTCTCTACTTTCCCTCCACACACTCGTCTTCCCATTTCTTTTGCTATGGATTTTCCCTCCATTCTTGGACTTCCTCTCACACACTCTCATTCCCATTTCATATGCTCTCAAGTTTCCTTACATTCCTAGATTTGATGCTTTTGATTTTCTCTCGATCTGCAGATTTTCTCCCACACTCTCGTAAGATCCAAGTATATGACATTCTTCTCCAAAAATCATGAAGAAAGATTGCACCTGAAGGTGCATTTTGGTCATTGTAGAATCTTAGAAGAAAGGATTTGCTAGAACTTCAATTTGCAAAAGGGCAGGTTCCACCTGTAGAGGGACAAAATTGCACAGAGGATAGAAGAGTTCCAGTTCTGCTCCTTACTGATGGAACTATGGTGTATGACCTTGATGTGGATTATGGTACATTTGTGGAGATCTTGACTATGGGTGCTAATGGAAGCATTGGTACAATGGAAGGAGAGAGTCTCCAAAGAATCACCAATAAATATGTGTATCAAAGATTCAAAGAAACCACTTGCAACTATGCCAAGCATGGAGGGATGCACAAACAAGGGAAATTGCACAAGAGCAATCCCAAATCATTAGAACCTGGTGGAGAAATAACCATGTGAGTTCAAGTGGCATTCCATTCTTGGATCAATGGATGTCATGGTGGGAGGATGGGATAGCTCATTGGGGTAACTTCATGGTACAAGTAAGTGTTTTGAGTTAACTATATGATGAACTTTTCCTTCATTGCATTTGATGCTGAGTTTATTGTGTATAAAATTAATTCGTCACTTTGGATCAGATAATGGACATTGTGTTGAGAGTTGTGGTGCCATGAGCACATGTAGAGCAAAGGTATGAGTAAAGGGCAAGCTACACATGGTAGGGAGGAGATATCCCACATGTGAGCGAGCATATGGATGTAAGTACCCTCACCTATAAAAGGGAGGTTCATTTGAAGTAATATCAATCAAGCACTTTGCATTATCTCAAGATTATGAGTCCAAGCTAATCTATCTTGGAACCTAATTGACTTGAGTTATAGATCATGATCACTCTTAGGATTCATCCACCTAGTGTTGTCATTAGAGTAGATTAGGGCCCATAGGAGAGCTTGGTCCATGTGCTTTAACATGGTATCAAAGCAGGTTTAGACTAGCTTTAGATGTAGTTGAGAATACTTTGTGAGAGTTCTTGAGTGATTTCTGTTCATGTTGGCTTGCTAGTCTCTATCATTCTTCCACTATGTTCTACATTGAGAGATGAGTGGTGTGAGAGAGCTTCAACAAAAGCTTCTACAAGCTTATGAGATCTTGTGTGCCTCCACCATTGACCCTTCAGCAACGACTAAGCACCGAGGCTCATCTACAAAGTCTACAAGCAACTCTGTAGTGGCTTGCTCTCCACCTTCAACGTCTGCTATGCCACCACTCCATCAACCAGTTACAAGCTCTACATAGCAGCTCAACACAGCTCCAAGTTCCACAACTCTCTATGGATAAGGGGCTCCAAGGCTACTCTCCAACATTCAATCAAGGGAAGCAGCTCCACAGAGCCATAGCTCTTGCGCTCCCACGACTCGCCTATGGCTAGTAGCTCTGCAAACTCCAAACCTTGTTGTGCTGTGGGATGAAGGAAGGCTCTTCTCAATAACCCAAGTATCCATGAGCTCACAGCAGCTTCATCGACTTCTACACATGCAACAACTCCATTTTCTTAAGCCCACAAGCCTTGACTTGCCTTCCTGCTTGTTGGAGGCATGATAGGGAGTAGACCATGGGATGGCGTCCATCTTCTTTGCAGCTACCTCACTCTCTCATTCTGCATTCCCTCCTCCAATCATCCCTATCTTCATCGATTCCTTTTGCACAGTGGCAACTCCAGTCGTAGTTGCATTGCACTTTTCCACAGGTTCCAAACCTTATACCACATGGAAATGCCACATGGCAGATAAGGTGGTTAGAGTTACAACTGTGGTAAAGATTCAGCATGGTTAGGTGTTGGTCAATTAATTGTGGTTAAGTTTGCTTTGACATGGGTTAATTCAGTTCAGTTAAGAGATTGCCATGTGGCATAGTACCACCTAAGCACATAGCCCCTACTAAGCACAGTGTATCTGCAACATGTGAATGCCCCCTATGCCATCTCATCATGCCCCCTCTTCTCCACAGAATCTTCCACAAGGCATAACTTGCAATCTAGGAGGAATTTGCACATGCTCCAAAAAGGAAAAATAATTAGTTTTTTGAGCTCTACGTGTGTGTCAACTTAGATTTTCTGTATGGAATTAGACACTACCAGATTTAAAAGTATCATCAACTGGTAAGACCTTTGCAATGGCAATACGCACCCCAACTGTTAAGAAATTCACCGGGGAAGGATTTCATACCTAGTCTACACAAATGAGGTATTTCTTGATGCATCAAAAGCTTTGGAAGACTGTAAAAGAAGACATACCCACAACACAAAATGATGCATGGAAGGATTTTGGATCTGGCAAATTCTTCAAAGTGGTTGTCAGTGCACTATACTCTACAGGCATGCTTTTAAGGAGAATTGCAAGTGCATCTTTCTCCCCTACTTTTGCATTTACACCTTCTAGTTGGGTCATAATGCTTTTGATTTTGTTGACAAATTGTGCCATGGATTCATTGAAGCCCATGTGCATACCATAGAATTCAATCTTAAGATGGATTTCTTGGTTTTTGGCTTTTGCACCAAACACTGTGTTCAACTCATCCCATGCATCCTTGGCATGATCCTTGGAGTCTATATGATGAATTATGTTTGGACCCAAGTGCAATCCAATGAGTGATAGTGCTGCTTCATCTTTTTCTTGAAAAAGAAAGAGAGTTGAAGGCATCGACATTGACATCGACATCTACACGCAACAGTTATAATGAAGAACAACCACTATTCAGTAAAATATCAACAAAGTGCTACCATTGCAGAAGGATGGGTCACTATCAAAGTGACTACAGACTGAAGAACAAACCAAAGTGTCACCATTGCAAGAAGCTGGGACACAAGGAAGAAGATTGCAGATTGAAGAACTAGCAGGTCAACTACACAGCATCGTCATCAAGCCATGAGCCAAAAGCTGACATCAATGGAACATATTAAGAAACAAAAACCTTGCCTATATTTTGTAAATCAAACCTGACCACCTGAGAGTAGCCATGTAAGCACCCAAGGGAGGATTTGAACTTATAACTCACATCTGACCACCTTGCAGTAGCCAAAGGATTATGGCACCAAGGGGAGGGGTTGAGAGTTGTGGTGCCATTAGCACATGTAGAGCAAAGGTATGAGTAAAGGGCGAGCTGCACATGGCATGGAGGAGATATCCCACATGTGAGCAAGCATATGGATGTAAGTACCCTCACCTATAAAAGGGAGGTTCATTTGAAGTAATATCAATCAAGCACTTTGCGCTATCTCAAGATTCTCTTTATGAGTCCAAGCTAATCTATCTTGGAACCTCATTGACTTGAGTTATAGATCATGATCACTCTTAGGATTCATCCACCTTAGATTAGTGTTGTCATTAGAGTAGATTAGGGTCCATAGGAGAGCTTGGTCCATGCGCTTTAACACATTGAAGCTTTGGCCAATACTCCTCGAACAAATCTAGCAGAGTCAAAACATGGGAGTTGGTTGGCATCTGAAGGATACATAAGATAAATCTCATTGTATGATGCTTGTGTTAGGGACTTGGCATTTGCATTGTTGCAGATAGCAAGGTGTGAACAACATGTCCAAGGATTGCATATTGGATCTAATCCTTCGTTGGAAAACTTGCTTCAACGAATAGGCAAGTTACATTAGCCCTCATCAGGTAGTGAGAGTTGCAAAGTTTGCAATGAATGCTGCTAGGATAGAAGCAGATGATCCACACCTCATGGGAGATGTGGAGACTATGAGACGAAAGAAAAGGTTGGGCGAGACCTCGAGCATTGATGACTCTCATCGCCATGACTTTGAGTATGTGGTGCATGCACAAAGAACCTTCTAGGCATCCACTAGAAGAGATTCTGAATTTGAAGATAGGTTGGGCGTGCCACCATCAACCCCAATGTTGAGAGTACAAATCAAGCTAATGATCTGCACATGCGGGTGCATGAAGATGATGTTCATGATGTTTGCTGGGCCATTCCTAGGGTAGAGCAAGGAAGCAAGGTGCATTGTCAAGCATGGCTTTCAAGTGTCAGTTGTCACAAATGCAAAAATTTGACTAATGAGAATAGCTTGCAAGAAAATCCAACACCTAGTTTCAAGGGAAGAATGAACCATGCCGATGGTCAACGAGTGCAATTTTTTTGGTTTTGTGGGGATGATGTGACTCATTCATGGATTCCAAGCAACAAGATTATTGGTGCTCCAATAGCTCTTGAAAAGTGGCTAGTGCAAGTAGGGGTATGTTTGACAAGTGTAGAAGTAAGGAAGCTACAAAGATCCAGGTTTCTTCTGGACACAATTCTGAGATTTCGGGGAACTCTAATGCAAATAACACACCTGGTGGGAATCAAATACCAAACCTCTCAGAAAATGTGACTCCTACATCTAGCCATTACAAGATGAAGTGTGGGACAAGCATTTCAAAGGCAACTGCAGACCGCATTGAATGCTCTTTGCATGTTGCAGCTAATGTGACCCTAGGAATGATGCACAAAGCGGATGAAGATGAAGAGTTCATGGTTGAAAGCTTTGAATCTGATCCTATGGGAAAGATATATACAGTGCATGTTTGTAGTGAACCATCATGTACTTGCAATGACTTCATTTAGCATGCATCACAAGGAATATTTGTTCCATGCAAGCACATGTATGTTGTTTACCAACCTGGATAGAACATGGATTCCATGGCAATTCACCAACCTCGGCTCACTGCTATGGAGATCTTCTAGTTGTTGACTTCTCCTAGAGTCTACATCAGCAATAAAATAATGTAGATTCAAGATAAAATTTGGACCCATATTTCAAGTGACATGCAAGATTTGTTTTGCCCATGTTACCATCAAGTCGGAGTCATCAGATTCCCTTGATATTTATTTTTGGCATAACATTCATATAACCTAAACAATTTTGAATTTTTGCTTTGTAGTTGTCAATTGAATCAATGATGTGACATGCATCTCTCTTTTGGCCTCTATTAGATTCAATTTAGAGTGGTATCCCTTTGAAATATATTAAATGACATACATGTGATGAAGCCTTCATAAAGTTTGCCAAGTCATGGATTTGAATAGTCACTTATGAAGTTGAACTTCTTCAACACCTTGTGTCTTCTAGAACATATTTTTTTTTCAATACCTTGTCATTGAATACATCTGAAAGGGATGTCACTCTAAATTGAATAAAGGGATACCCTTAGATTAAATTTAGAGTAGTATCCCTTTGACATGATGAAGGGTCAATAGGATGAAAACATGCATGTGAAGTCAATATTTCTATTACTTCTTTATGTTTCCAAGTACCCCTATGGAGGGTTTCTATTTAGAGAGTTTTTTATAGCGAGTTTGTGAGTTCTTTGTTAGTTGTTTATGTTTTCCATTTAAGGGGTTTCTTTTTGTTTATAATTGCAAGTTCTCTATTGGTTGTTGATGTTTACCATTTAAGGGGGATTATATTTGATACCCACTAGGCGGGATTCTATTTGGCAAGTTTTTTTCCTAGCGAGTGCAAGGATTCTATTACTTCTTTATGTTCTTAGGAGCAAAAAAACTCACAAACTCGCTAGGAAAAAACTTGCCAAATAGAATCCCTCATGTGCAACCCATCATAGACAAGGGCACATATGGGTGGAGACAGATGAAAATGATGGTGTAGACTCTTCCAATGTGGATGCCCATGCATAAGTTTTAGAATTTCTTTGTAATTTTAGTTATGTGATTTGTAGGAAAGCCAACATATAATGGACATGAGTTGCAGTATAAATGATAAATTTTGTGTTATTGGATGTTAATTATAAGTATTTAGCTCAAGGTTGCACTAATTTTACTTTTTTAAGGGTTTTCATTGAAACAAGTATTTTTAAAAATTAGGGTTTTGGGCCCTATATAAAAGAATGCGCCCTCATTTTCATTTCATTGTTTAAAGAGCTTTCCACTCCCACCCCACCTCCCACTTGCCCCTGACATTTCCACCCTATCTCTCATACCCTCACCCTTTCTCTCGCACATTCTCTCCATCCCCCATGGCCAGGCCCAAGATTAAGGCACCATGGGGATTGGCAAAGCCAGCAGACCCACCTCCAAACTCAGACATAGAGAGTGATAGCCTCCCTCCCTCTCCCCCCCGATGATCCCCGTCGAAGGGAGAAACTGCCAATCCGAAAGCCAGACAGGGAGCAAGAGGGACATAGGAAGGCACAAGAGGAGGGATAGAGGAAGGCACAAGAAGATCCTTATGTAGAGATGGATGACTCAGAGAGCATAGAGGAGGAATGTGAGGAAGATGAACAATGAAGGACAGAGTAGAGGACCAAGGCAAGAACAGACAATTAGGGTCCACGCCAATGAGGGAGATGTTCTTGAGCTCCATGTACAGGGCAAAGAGGCCCTCAACATCCAAGAAGAGGCCCTCCACACCAAGGGAAAACAGGCCCTCCTCTAGTGAGGTGGTACAGATTCAAGCCAGGGACAGTGTCACTTCAAGAGATCAGGAAGTTTCAAAAGTCCATCGATCTGCTCATCTTGATGGCGAGCTTTGCAAGGGTGGTACGTGAGGTCATGCAGGACCTCAACCTCAGCCCAACATCTCGGTTTTACAAGCACAGAGTTGTGGAGGCTCCCTAGCATATTTCTAGAAATGCCTTGCTTGCCATGCAGCATGCAGTTGAGGCCTACCTCGTAGACCTCATGGATGACACCTAGCAAGCTTCCATCCATAGGAAAAGGGCCACAGTGACCACCGTAGACATCCAATTTATTGTACATCTTAGGAAGCCCAAGGGCACTTAGGGATTTTGTAATTTTGTATGCTCCACCTTTTGTACTTTGTCTATGGGCATCTATCTTGTACTCTGCCTACGGGCATCTACCTTGTACTCTGCATACGGGCATCAATATAATAAAATGTCTTTTTTAGAATTGTCTTTGTATGTGCAATCTCAAATTTATTTTCAGTGTATTTGCAATCTATTAATTTACTTACATGCAATCTCAATTTACTTATACGAAATACTTTCTGAGGAGGTATACAATAGCAAAATGAAATAATAAACACCAAATCTCAATAGAACATGCAACAGGAAGTAATACTCAATTTTACTTAACATAGAAAAGGAAACAATGTTTTGTAGTGGGAAGAGAAAATAATTTGAAAATGGTATTCTTTATTGACATAGAGTAGTATCACAAAGATCATCAAAGATTGAATGCATAAGCTACTCTAGTCTACACTTCTTCCTACTTGGCTCAAATCCCTTTTTCGTTTGCTAAAGTAGAGAGGGCTACACAATTTCATTCTCTATAGCTTGGGGATATGAAATGCCAGCTAGCCCTGCAATAGCTATAATACTATGGAGAGGACCGGATCGTGTGTCCGAGAACAAAAATAAAGCTACACTACACCTCATCAGAACAACACGATCTGTAGTAGGATGGATGGGTCTCATCTTCACCATCTGACTGAGGACCCTGAACTTCATGATGTTCATCTTTCCATCCAGTGATGATTGTTGATGGAACACCAAAATCTGTTGAGCTACTCTGTTGATGTAGTGGCTGATCGAAGCCATCCCCCCACCAGAAGACCCTCTGGTTCCACCCTTGCCTTCGGTATATTCATCAACCCATAAGATATCCTGCAACCAACATATTACATCAAAATCCAAAGATTATATAAATTAATAAAATATCATTTTTCAAGAATTTATAAAAATAATGGTTTTCACAGATGAAAAATAATATCTTTAAAAAATCATATTGGGGAGGCCACTGAGACCCTAGCAACCATGTGCATCAATTTTATGCCAAAAAAACCTTGCAAGCCCAAAATCCGACATTGTGTGACCAGAGCCCAAAATTTGACATTCTGCAAAAACTGGGCTCTCGTTGCATGATGTCGGATTTAGGGTTTTTAAGGGGTTTTTTTGCTTGAAAATGATGCACATGGTTTCTAGGGTCTCAGTGGCGTCCCAAATTTGTTTTTTTTATTTTTTTTTCCTAAATTACAAAACCATAACCCTAACTATTTCCAGAAATGGAGTGGCAAGGGCAAGTGGTAGTGGCAGGATGTCTAGGGTTTGAAATCATAAAATTTGGTTGGGTTTTGTACTCTAAACCCTAAACCCTATTTTTTATTCCCTACTAGTTGAAGAAAAATCAATGATTTTTGTTGCTAAAATGGAACCTAGAATTATACTAATGATTTTGAATCACATGATGAAGCTGGCAAAGCTACATACCTTTTTTGCCTCATCCCAAAGTGCATCAGCTCTACAGTGTCCAACTGGACTCCCTTTTGTGGTTGGTCTTGAAACGCAAGCTTTCCAAATGGCACACAAGGGCTAGAGTTCAGCCTATGCTAGATAAGGGCTATTCCTCAAAATCTTTTTTTTGGAATTTACATGCATAGGTCTCTGAGAGGATGAGGTGCTATGTCAGCTCTCGAATGACACTTTTGATGATCTCATTAACTTTGATGCTCCAATCAATCTAGCTGATGAGATTGCACGCATTGATGACTCGAGCCTCACCAATTCGGAGGCAATCCAACTAACATAGAAGGCAATCAACGATGCTGCACTAGAGTACAACATGTCCGATGAGCAATTCATGAATTTGCAGAGGGAATTGTTCGAGGAGAGAGATGAAGAAGCTGGCACCTCAAGCGGTTTCTTCCATCAGTTCCAATAGGGTAAGGTATTCCTCACCCTCAATCCTGATTGGATCAACCGAAGCAAGGTGTGGTCTCATCTGGATTAGGTAGAGGATGGATATGCACGAGTCGGATATGAAGATAAAATGACCTCACTTTCAACTTACTCCTCAGCTAGGCTATATGGATTAGTTGTATCTGGTTTTTTTTCCAATCTCATAGTCTCTCAAAGACCTTAATTAACTTTCATATTTTTCTCTTTCTCAACTTAGAGTTGCAAATGAATAATTGCAATCTTAACTCTCTCTGTCTCCCTTTGTGTCCCTCCCCCTCCCTTTGTCTCTTTTCCTCCCTTTGTGTCCCTGACTGCTCTCTCTCTCTCTCTCTCTCTCTCTCTCTCTCTCTCTCTCTCTCTCTCTCTCTCTCTCTCTCTCTCTCATAGTATATATATGTCTCTCTATTCATACATCTAACAATGTCTCATGGCCAAGTGCATTATTTTTGTCACATATTGCACTCTCAACCTCTCTCTCTCTCTCTCTCTCTCTCTCTCTCTCTCTCTCTCTCTCTCTCTCTCTCTCTCTCTCTCTCTCTCACTTAGTCTCTCTTGCACACTCTAATTGCTATCTATCTCTCTCACACACTGTCTCTCTTGCACAATACAGATATACAAATATCCACATAGATTTAAAATTACAAATATTTATCGCTTTATCGTTCATAGACCATAGAGAGCCATCAATTTAGAGGTTTGGACTTAATTTAAAAAATCTTAACAATAAATGAAACAAGACTTTGTATTATTTCTGATTTCTATTCATACATGTAATAATGCCTCATTGCCAAGTGCATTGTTGAAGCACTAAGGATCCAAGAAACTAGATATTATGAAATAACTACCATCATGTCTCTACTACCTCTAGAGTATGGGAGGGGCAACAATTCTTACAAAGGATACTTGTCTCATCCCTATATCTAACTTTGCGATTATCAACTCTAAAATAATAGTCTTGGGGAGGGCTTACTGTTGCCAACTGCAATTCTTCCCTGATAAATCACATGATCCACGCCTCTTCCAATTTCAACATTAGATCAAGATGTCCTTAATTGATACCTCGACAATAGGACTGTGAGTCACATCGCATAGATCATCATCCATTGCTTCCCATAGAAGGTTCTTCCATCTAAACCTTCTATATGTGAAAGTCATGTAGAGATTTTGCCTTCCAATGATATACCTACAAAATTAGGGATATGTTAATACATAGTATCCTTATCTTTTTTTATACAAACAAGAATTGTAAGATTTGCTCACCAAAATGTCACATCTGAAGTGTTTAATCGACATTGTACTAAATCTTCAGCATGACATGTTCTTGTTGTCCATCCATTGTCAAATAGCTCAGACAGTTAGTCCATTTCTAAGCTCTTACAAGTGTAAGTAATCTTTGTTTTCCTTAATTGCCTACAACTTACAAAGAAATCAACAAAGCATGGAAATGGAAGAAACCAACTCAACCTAGCATTTCTTCCACCAGTAGTTGGCTTCATAGCATTTCTCACATCATTAAACATTCTATTTCTATATGATTCACTTATCTCCATGCATTAGGGGAGAATTGGGGTCTCAAAAGGGCCTCAAATTAGTGTTTCCTAATTTCAAGGGATTAGAGAGTGATTTGAGGTGTACCAATGAGAGTGCTAGAAGGTGTGGGGCAATGGTATGTTGAAGTGGAGGGTGCGCAGGCTTGCAGAGAGCCTCTATTGGTTGCTCCCCTTACACTAGGGACCACCCAAACCATCCCCCCCTCTTAACCCATGTTTGACCCTCCTACCAGGTGCACCTCCCCCACATGAGCCCAAAGCTGCATTCAATGGGATGGTAGGGCCCAAATGGTGAATTTTTCTTCTCCCCTCCCTCTTTCTAGGGCTCTGCCCCCCATTGTTCTAGCCCAGCCTGCCAAATCACTCAGATTTGAACCAAATCCCATGCATTTTCCCTCTTCCCCCTCTTTCTCTGCTCCCTTCTGCTCTGGCCTACTTGCTGCAACCTCTCTCTCTCTCTCTCTCTCTCTCTCTCTCTCTCTCTCTCTCTCTCTCTCCCCCCTCTCCCTCTCCTGTGCCTCTATTGGAGCTGCTCTATCCCTCTCCTTCTCCCTCTCCTGTGCCTCTGTTGCTGTTGCTCTGTCCCTCTCCTCCTCCCTCTCCTATGCCTCTGTTGTTGCTACTCTATCCCTCTCCTTCTCCCTCTTTTGTGCCTCTGTTGGAGCTGCTATGGTCCCTCTCCTTCTCCCTCTCTTGTGCCTCTATTGTGCTGCTACTCTATCCCTCTCCTTCTCCCTCTTTTATGCCTCTGTTGGAGCTACATTGCCTTGTGTAGGAGTCCCATTCTTGCTGTTGCAACCTCTGCAAGCATGGTGAGGAGAAAGGCTACAAGACCACGCAATGCTGTGACCTCTTGTGTCTTCCACAACACCAGAAATGCATTGGATGAGTGGATCCCTTGCACCTACAGCTTAAATGACTAGATAGTGATGAAAGGATTGGCCAAAGGCCCACATAAGCTCCCAAGAGCAAGAGAGGTGACATCTTGCATGAGTGGAAGGTGTTGAGATATTGAGCTCCACTCATGATATGCCAGGGTGACCGTTGTGCATTTATGTCACCGACTTGTTAGCTGCAGATGCGGTTGGTACACTACCCATGAATAATAGCTAGATGACAGCTATCTTTATGTACTCTAGTTAGTGGCTCAGTTAGTATGCCACCTTAGTTAGCTAAGTTTGGTTTGAGACCTACATATAGGGTTCACCTATTCTTTTGTACTTAGAGTTCTTTTGGCTTTCACAACTAAGAAGAGGAAAACTATTTTCAGCCTCCACCTTTGTGTATATTCCCCCATTGTGTATGTGAGAAAGCTACAAGTGAGACACCTTCCTTCTCTCCCACTCTCTCCACATGGTATTAGAGCTCAGTTCATGGTAAGAAGCTCAAGAAATAAAACCAAGTTCGCGGTGTCCTAGTAAGAGGATTAGTGTTGCTTTCCTTTTTTTTCGAGTTTGGGAGCAAATCTCTGCAGGTAGCACAGCTGGAAAGTGCAAGAGTGCACTGTCTCAAATTGGGATGCCCTTCGCGGTGTGGCGAAAGGGTAGTATATGCTATGGGAGAGGGCAAATCCCCTAGTGAAATTATTTTTTTTATTCAAGGCCATTTTGGGGCCCGTTTTGGTGGCGGAAGTTTTTCATAGGCACTCAGGAAAGTGCCTTGTTTTTGCTGTGCGACCACTCTTCTGCAGGTCAGTGAAAAGTTATCACAGAAATTACATTATATGCCTGTGCGTAGAGATATTGGGAGTGACAAAATCATTCTTATTACCTGTCGATGCATAATCGTCACTAGGAAGTGACTGTGTGGTCAAATACCACTCTCGTGAGTTCTGTAGATTTGCCCTTGTGAGGCAGAAGTTGTGTTTTTTTGTAGTGACAGAATATTTTGCAGCGTTCTATAATGGCGTCTAATGATCTTTCACAGATTGTCACTGAAAAGCTTGACAAGAACAACTTCCAAGCATGGAAGTTTAGAATGATGAATTTCCTTAAGGGAAAAGGCTATTGGGAGTTCATTACTAGAGCTGAACAAGAACCAATTATTCCTAATGTTCCCAATCAACAGGAGTTGCAAGCATTTGAAGGCTGGCATGAGAGAGTCAGAAAAGTTATGTACTGGCTGTCTATCAGTATTTCAGATTCTATGATTGTGCATATTCAGGATACAAGCACGTCGAAGGAGGCGTGGGATACTTTGACAAAAATGTATAGCACAAATATGCAAGTCAAGAAAATGTAGCTCAAGCGGGAGTTGCATAATGTGCAAAGAGAATATATGAGCATCAATGACTATCACATGAAGGTGAAGAAGATTGCACATGCACTTGCTTCTATTGGGTCACCAGTGGAAGATAATGATTTAGTTTCTGTGACCTTGAATGGTCCAGGAAAGGATTATGCACAATTCCGGACATCCATTGCCATTTGTGAGAATTTTCCTGATTTTGAGTTGATTGCTGATACTTTTTTGAATGTGCACTATGCAGAGTGACACGCCTTTTTTTGGACCTCCAGATGCACCCTATGTCTGGCCATAGGAGTTTGAGCATCTAGGCTCCAGGAGAGGCAAAATCTCAATCTACTACCCAGAGCAGTTATTCGAGAGCAGCTTCCACGTGAGCAATGGGCGGTTCTAGCACAGGTGGTCCCAACATAGAAGAACCAAATGCATTGGCTAGTGGACGTGGAAGAGACATGCCTAAGGGAGCAATGCCAACGACGACGCGCTCGATGAGTAGGTGTGAGGATTCTTGATGGTGCAGAATTGAGCGATACTGATGGTGTTTCTTTGAGCCGGTGACAAATGCGTCTCACTGAGCGATGATGAAGATGAAGAAGAAGAAGCCCAAAGGTTGGCCCTATAGGACGAGCCTTCAAGCAAAGACAATATAATCGTCATTTTGTTGCTTACAGTGAGGGTATCAAAACCAAAGAGTGCATGATACTAATGCAATCATCAAACGAATGTACTTTCTTATTTGGCTCTAGATAAAATGAATGTACTTTCTTATTTAGCATGGATCAACTATGGTCTATGGATTCAACTGACATCTACTTGCACAGGTTCTCTGCTTGGCTTAGCCCAAAATGATTGTTATGCACTTTGCACCGCACTAAGCTGACTTTTAGCAGGCTTGTTATTGTCAGAGTGGATTTGTACAGTCCACAATGAGTGCCATGAGTTAAGGCATTAACACCCTATGGGGTTAGTGTAGATCCTAAGGGGTGCAAGTGGCCGCAACCCTCCAGTCAATGGTTGCAACCGCATATGTGTGAAGATAGTGGGAGAGAGGGAAGGAGTCTCACTTGAGGCTTTCTCACATGCACAATGGGGGAATACACATGAAGGTGGAGGCTGAAAACAGTTTTCCTCTTCTTAGTTGTGTAAGCCAAAAGAACTCTAGTACAAAGAAATAGAAGAACCCTATATGTGGGTCTCAAACCAAACTCAACTAACTAAGGTGGCATACTAACTGAGCCACAAACTAGAGTAGATAAGGATAGCTGTCATCCAGCTATTATTCGTGAGCGGTGTACCAACTGCATCTCCAGCTAACAAGTCGGTGACATAAATGCACAACAGTCACCCTGGCATATCGTGAGTGGAGCTCGATATCTCAACACTCCCCCTCGAGCTCAATCCCAATTCCTGCACGCAGGTCTCTGAACTTGCGCAGCTTCTCTGCGCCCAATGCTTTCGTGAATATGTCACTACCTGATCCTCTGTGCTGACATAAACTAGATCAATAAGACCTAGTAAAACCTTCTCCCACACATAGTGATAATGCACCTCAATGTGCTTTGTTCTAGCATGAAAGACTGGGTTCTTTGCCAAGTGTATACTGCTCATGTTGTCACAATAAATGACAACTGGCCCATCCGTAGATTGATGCATATCATAGAGTAGCTTATGCAACCAAGCTACCTCACATGCAGCCATTGCTGCACCTCTGTACTCAGCCTCTGTGCTCGACAAGGCAACTGTAGGCTGTTTCTTGCTGCTCCAAGTGACTGCAGCACTCCCAAAAGAGAACACATATCCACTGGTAGATCGTCTATCAGAAATACTACTAGCCCAATCAGCATCAGTGTATCGATGCAACTGTATCTGGACCCCAGCCTCATAAAATAGTCCATACTACAATGTGGACTTCACATACCTGAGTATGCATCTAGCCGCATACAAATGCGGTTTCCTTGGAGCCTGCATAAACTGACTTACCAACCCAACAGCATAGCTCAAATCTGGCCTAGTAATAGTCATGTAAATCAAACTTCCTACTATGCGTCTGTACATAGTAGGGTCCTCCAGAAGCTCACCTGCATCTGCGCTCAGCTTCACATTCTGCTCCAAAGGAACTGAAATAGGCTTACAGCCTGTCATCCCATATTTGGACAGCATGTCCAATCCATACTGCCTCTGCAAGAGCTGTATCCCACTTGGTGATCTAATCACCTCAATGCCCAAGAAATAACGCAGCTCTCCCAAATCCTTCATCTCAAACTTCTGCCTCAATAGCATTTTCACATGAAGGATATCTTCATCACTATCACCTGTGATGATCAAATCATCAACATAAATGACCAGCAGCATAATCCCTTTCTCTGTTTTTCTCACATAGAGTGAGAAATCTACCTTGGAAATCTGAAAGCCAATAGTGACAAGATACTGTCCTATCTTGTCAGACCATGCTCTAGGTGCTTGCTTCAACCTGCAAACAAACTCAGGATGAGTAGCATGAACATAACCTGCTGGCTGCTCCATAAAGACCTCTTCTTGCAAATCACCATGCAAGAAGGCATTCTTTACATCCATCTGATGTAAAGACCATCCCTTTGATGCAGCCATAGCAATGGCTGCTCTTACGGTTGCCATCCTTGCAACCGAGCTGAAAGTTTCTTCATAATCAATGCCATATGTCTGTGCATACCCCTTGACAACTAATCTTGCCTTGTATCTATTCACAGAACCATCTGCATTGTGCTTGATCTTATAAACCCATTTACAGCCAATTGCATTCTTGCCTTTAGGCAAAGGCACCAATTCCCATGTAGCATTAGCATCCAAGGCATCCATTTCTTCATCCATGGCTTTCTCCCATTTTTCATTTCCCATGGCTTGCTCAAAAGAAGTGGGTTCTGGTTCCTGTATCACTTTGACCATATAGGCATAGTGAATGGCTGTAAATCCATCATATTTCAGCCTATCCACAGGATACCTAACCCTGAAAGACCTGCAAAAAATAGGCTCACTTCCAGGTGCTCTCAAAACATCCCTGGTCTTCCTTACTCTAGGTGTAACAACAGAAGGAATACTCACTCATCATCAATGCTCTGTTCTGAGCCACTGGATTCACCATCCACACAAGAGTGACCTGCATTCACATCAAACATGGGCTGATCTACCTTCTCTTTTCCTTTTTGTGATACCTGCATACCACTCTCTGCATTGCTTTGAGGAGATTCTCCTGATCTCAATCTGCCTGTCCATGGCGAAGTATGTGAACCACTGGTAGAGGACACTCCAGGTCCACTGATATTTTGTGATTACTGCTGTGCATTCTGTGCAGCATTACCATTTTGTGCATCTACATCAATCATCACATTTATTGGTTTATACCAGCTGCTCATCTCATCAAAAACAACATCTCTGCTCACTGTGAACTTACGTGTAGAAGGGTTATAGCATCTATACCCTTTCTGCTGCAGAGAATAACAAATAAAGACGCACTTCTCAACTTTTGGATCCAACTTGGACCTCAACTCATCTGGCACATGGACATAGGCAATGCAACCAAAAATCTTCAAATGAGAAATATATGGTTTCCTACCAGTATACATCTCCTCTGGTGTCATGCCATGTATTGCTGCAGTGGGAGTCCTGTTCATTATATAGACTGCTGTAGCAACTGCTTCAGCCCAATAATAATCTGGTAGATCTTTTTCATTTAGCATAGCCCGAGATACCTCTCCAATATGCCTGTTTTTTCTTTTTGCAATTCCATTTTGCTGTGGGGTATGACTGCATGAATATTGCTGCTTTATACCATGCTCCTGCAAGAACCTTGCAAACTCATTTGAGAGGTACTTTCCCCCTCCATCTGACCTTAGGCATTTTATTTGCAGGCCTGTTTCTTTTTCAACCATAGCTTTGAAAGCTTTGAAGTGCCCAAACACTTCACTTTTCTTTTTCATAAAATACGCCCACAGTTTTCTGCTGAAGTCATCAATAAATGTGACAAAATAGTGACAGCCTCCAATAGATGCAGCTTTTGTAGTCCACACATCAGAATGGATTAATTCCAATGGCTTTTTACTCTCTTGAACATGCCTAGGAAAAGGTTTCCTTGCCTGTTTCCCAAATTGACAGGCTTCACAAACCTTGTGCATTTCTGCAACCTTGAATTTTGGCAATCCTGCAACAATATTTTGGGCTTGCATTGATTTAAGTCGCTGTATATTAACATGACCAATGCGTTTGTGCCAGATATCAATATCTACAACTACACCGGTCCCATGTGCAAACATTGCTGCACTCAATTCAGGCATGTCTGCATCCAACGTAAACATCCTGCCCTTCTTCTTTCCTTTTGCTATCAAGCAACCATTATTTTTCATATCCTCAACAAAGCATCCATGAGGATTAAATCTAACTTGCAAGCCCTGCTCAACCATCTGACCAACAGAAACCAGGTTCTTGGTGATGTTCGGGACATGAAATACATCAGACAAGTATTTCTTTTTCCCATCCTGCATAGACAAAGGAATTTTGCCAATCTGCACAATAGGATGTGCAGTATCATCACCAGTCTCCACAAATCCTGGCTTTTCCATTTTCCTTGCATCTTGCATCCATTCTGCATGACCTGTCATGTGGTTTGACGCACCTGAGTCAACATACCACACATCATTTTGTTCTTCTGCACTTGTCACAGAATTGGTCATATGTTGCACCATAAATAGATGCTCATTACTGTCATCACCCTGCCTGCTAGAAGATGCATAATTGCCTTGCTGCAATTTTCCATTCATAATGTCATTCTGCTTTTTGTAGCAGTCCTTAGCCATATGACCCATTTTGCCACAATAGTAGCATTCAACATTGCTGTTTGCATTTTGGCTTCTCTGCCATCCACCACGGCCTCTTTGGCTCCCCCTGCCTCTAGAGTTACCACGTCCTCCTGCATAGGACTGGTTTTCTTGCGTTTGCTGCATATTTTGATTTCTACCACGGCCTGCAGATCGGCCTCCTCTACCTCTGCCTCTACCTCTGCCAGCATTTGAGTAGAAGACAGTTTCTTTTGAAGTTCCTGCCGAAGAAGATGCACCCCCATTTCTCTGCTCTTCAGAAATTAGAAGAGCAATCAACTCCTCAAAATCTGGAAATTTTTCACGGATGGCAATGGATGTCCGGAACTGTGCATAATCCTTTCCTAGACCATTCAAGGTCACAGAAACCAAATCGTCATCATCCACTGGTGACCCAATGGAAGCAAGTGCGTCTGCAATTTTCTTCACTTTCATGTGGTAGTCATTTATGCTCAATTTTTCTCTCTGCACATTGTGCAACTCCTGTTTGAGTTGCATTTTCCTGGCTTGCGTATTTGTGCTATACATTTTTGCCAAAGTATCCCATGCCTCCTTTGGCGTATTTGCATCCTGAATATGCACAATCATGGAGTCCGAAATACTGATAGACAGCCAGTACATAACTTTCCTGGCTCTCTCATGCCATCCTTTGAATGCCTACATTTCCTGTTGACTGGGAACATTAGGAAGAACAGGTTCTTCTTCATTTCCTGTAATGAACTCCCAATAGCCTTTTCCCATCAAGAAATTCGTCATTCTAAACTTCCATGCCTGGAAGTTGTTCTTGTTAAGCTTTTCAGTGACAATCTGTGAAAGGGAATCAGATGCCATTGCAAAACACTGCAAAATATTCTGTCACTGCAAAAAACACAGCTTTTGCCTCACACGGGCAGAACTGCAAAACTGACGAAAGTGGTATTTCACCACACAGTCACTTCCTAGTGACAATTTTGCATCAACAGGCAACAAGCATGAATCTGCAACTCCCAATATCTCTGCACAAAGGCATACGATGCAATTTCTGCGGCAACTTTTCACCGACCCGTAGAATAGTGGTCGCACAGCAAAAACAGGGCCTTTTTCTGAGTGCCTGCGGAGAACTTCCATCTCCAAAACGGGCCCTAAAATGGCCTCGAATAAAATGGCCACACCGTGAAGGGCAACTCAATCTGAAACAATGCACTCCTGCACTTCTGGCTGTGCTACCTGCAGAGATTTGCTCCCAAACTCGAAATAGGAAAGCAACACTGGTCCTCTTACCAGACACCACAAACTTGGCTTGCTGTCTTGAGCTCCTTACCACGAACAAGGCTCTGATACCATGTGAAGATAGTGGAAGAGAGGGAAGGAGTCTCACTTGAGGCTTTCTCACATGCACAATGGGGGAATACACACGAAGGTGGAGGCTGAAAACAGTTTTCCTCTTCTTAGTTGTGTAAGCCAAAAGAACTCTAGTACAAAGAAATAGAAGAACCCTATATGTGGGTCTCAAACCAAACTCAACTAACTAAGGTGGCATACTAACTGGGCCACAAACTAGAGTAGATAAGGATAGCTATCATCCAGCTATTATTCGTGAGCGGTGTACCAACCGCATCTCCAGCTAACAAGTCGGTGACATAAATGCACAACAGTCACCCTGGCATATCGCGAGTGGAGCTCGATATCTCAACAATATGTTGTATATCCACAGGACTAAATGTCTCTTGATTATTATGCATTTCATGGATTCGGATACACATTGTCTTCATTCTTTTCCACATACTCCTTGTCGCATGTGTGTGAGTATGCGTGTCTTCACTCTTTTCCATATACTGAGTTGGGGGGAAGGTAGACGAGGGTAGAGGAGGCAGGTAAACGGGGGTAGAGGAAGGGGAGAGTAGACGGGGTAGAGGAGTCAGGTAGACAGGGGTAGAGGAAGGGGGGGTAGGCAGGTTAGGAAGGAGAGGGAGTAGGACAATCGGGGGTAGGAGAGGGGGAGGAGAGTCTGCAAGGGGGGAGAGGAGGAGGAGAGGGTAGAGGGTGAGAGGGAGGGGGGGGTCTGAGAGGGAGGAGGAGGGGCTGGCAGAGTAGAGGGCAACTAGAGGGGGAGGAGCAACAGCTCGGGTTCTTCTGCCTTGGTTTAGGATTAACTGCAACCCCCAAGAAAATAGAACCAGTGCAGTGGTTGCACAAGGAAACACAATTTCCTTCATTTAGGAATAACTTTAAAACAAATGAAAATGCATTTCCTTCATTTAGAATTAACTTTTAAATGAAGGATAATGCTTAACTTTGAGAAACCATTGCACTAAAATAGAATTAGCATGGTTGTTGCAATGAAATACATGCTCCTTTTGTAAATGCAGACTGACAAAACTCAGTAGCTTCATACCATGACACAATTATGAAATGGAGTAGTCAATGGAAGTATCTATGGGTTTCACAAATCAACATAATGATGTTAACAATGCTTGTTACATTTGACGATGGCTGGATGGTTGTCATATCATCTCTTAAACATGATAGTAGACTTGAAAAATAAACTTTTAGAGCCTTTTTTTCTTGATTGGCATCATTTTCAATGCTCACATTGTCTAATTGAAAATATGTTTATCTATTCAGTATCATCTTACAAACAAGGTGTCTTTTGAGTCCAAAGCATTCAGCTCTTCTTGTGGGGTGCTTAGGCTTGTCTGTGTGCTCTTGTAGATGGTTTATGCTATAGCCCAAGTTTGTATTTCCCACATGGTCCTAGCCCTTAGGTGTAATCCCTTGCCTTGATCCTTGCTTTTATTGACATGTATGTATGTATGATTTTAATAAATGAACTTTAAACATGGATCTTGTTGTCATTATATGCACAAACCCACATCCCCTTATGCAATTAGTATGTCCTTAGCTTCAAGTATAATATGATAATATTTCCTCTTCCTTCAACTCATTGACTGCTCTTGAGAAGACTTGAATATGCAACAAGCATAATATGTACATGGGCGAACCAAGCATTGAAAACATGACACAAAGAATCTCTAATTCTAATTTACAAACACCATTTAAACCATGTGATTATGACATTGAACATATTACTAAGTTGAAAGCATGGTTTTTGAATCATTCTTCACCTGCTATGTATCATCATAGCAACATGATGCATGTTTTGTAACTGCTTTCCAAAATGTCAAAACTTGAAGCATAAGTGCACTCATTCACCATAGCAATTCCAATGGTGACTATGGTTATGATGGTAACATTAACACATATCATTATGCTAGGGAAAGTCTTAACACATATCATTATGCTAGGGAAAGTCTTAGTCATAATAGAATTGCTAAAGGAAAACATAATTTGCATATCTTCAATTGTGGCAATCCACTCTCATGGATCTCAATAGCAGATATCGAGATGAGCTCGGGAGGCTCACTATTAAGAAATTGTGTGTATCACGTGCGTTCAAGGGGTATTCAAAAACCCCCTCCTTTAAATTTTTCTCCCAATAAAAACACCCCTCTCTAGTTATGAATTAAGTGATTTTTTGCTAAAATTAAATTTTAAAAACCCTTTACATTATTGTAATGCTGTTAAATTTTTTCAAAAAGTTGAATTAAAATATGATTGCATGTTGAGGTGAAACCCCTAAGGAGATGGACCCCCCACTACTAGTCTGAACAGTTCTCGAGGATAGGGTTTCCGCTCAGGATAAGATACTTTTGTGAGTCTCTCAACTTTTGCCAGTCTTGGTTTTATAGGGTGGGACTTGGAGGCTCACTGTAGGCAAAGTCAAAAGGTGGATGATGAGGCAGAGGCAAATTTGGAGGCTCTAGAGTGTCAGAGAGTTAGGATAGTGGGCTACTTGGGTAGGACATGGTACACCGATACTACCATAGTCTTATCGACCACGTAGGGTTTCATTTGGCGCCCCTGGATTTGGGAGGACAAAACCTTATGTGACCTTTAGTGGGATCCAGGAGAGTGATGCTGGCCAAGAGCCCACATAGGGCAGTCAAAATGGGTGGAGGAGATCTCCTAATTTTCCTACACGACTCATATCAGGCATCGTATTAAAGTATCAATATAAGTAAGAATTCAAATAGATCATGACTATTGAATGATTATTAACCAACTCAACAATGCTAACATAAAAATATAAATGTCAATAAAATCAGCACATATAAAATGGTAAAACGACAACATATAAAACTAATATCACATGCACAGACCACTAGTTTCTGGTAGTCGAGATCTTTTTGTGTCATCCTTGTGAACTTGGTTGGCGAATGCTCGAATTGAAGTTCAAGCATGTGCAATTTAAATGGTTTCATCTGCTAGCTCTATGTTGTCTTCTCGTGTAATCTTATGATGAGGTCTCTAATAACAACACTATTTGGTTCAGTAGAAGCTTTATTCGAAAGCTTCTCTGGAATGTTTGTTGTTTGTGTTCTTTGGAATGTTTGTTGTCTGGGCTCTTAACTGTTGGTCCCTACAAGGCCATACCATTCCAAATAGGGCCAATGGAATCCAATGACTGAGCGGACCTACAGATAATCTCATGCTATTCAAAATTCCTCCAGCATTACAATGTTGCCATGACCTTGAAAAGCCTCCTAGAATCATTAACAAAGGTCCTATTGTTTTGCTCCTGCCTTCAGATGAACCCTTATTAACAAAGCTCCCAACAAATAATCATATACAATTGCGATCGCCTCTTTGCCAAATTTCAATGGCACAAGCTTGTATCAACAAATTGTACATCACTACGAACAATCCATCAATGAAACATACTTGTATCTTTGACTTTGGCATGTTCTTGTGACATGTCTTACCAAAACACTTTCTAAGTGGCCCAAGTGTGACCTTAAGTTTGAGCATGCCTTCGTTGGCAATGCGCATTGCTAAGCCTCAGTTAGATGACAAAAATAACATGTTGGAAATGAAATTTAATAGTGCCTAACGGTAGAGGGTTTTCGATCTTAAGTTCAAGGTCAGGTCTTGGAGGGGTCTCAAGTGGTATGAGAGATTATTATCTAATTTTCTTGTCAAGATTTGTGGCTCGGAGTTGATTTTCCACTTGGTTGCTTCTTGGAAAATGGTGATTGCTAGCAATTCTTGGAAAGGTGTAGGGGGACTAAAGGGAAATGCTAGTTTAAGTGAATGTATATGGTGGAGTAAGGTGCTATGCCAGGTCAATGGCCAATCTATAGCATTCTTGAATATCACTTTGGCTAGCAGCATTTGTCGTAAGGGACTAATTTGTTGGCAACAGATATGGGTCCTTAAGAAGGGGAGCTAGTGGCCTCTTGTGACATTAGCTCCAACCTTCTTCTCAATGTTCAAGAAATACCTTTCATGCATATGGTGCTTAACAAGACCCTTGCAATTTTACTGACTAACTGCATTGAAGCCCCAGGGAGAAGGGCCCTGCACTGGTATTTTGGTAAAACTTAGCTTAATAAGTTTGCTACTAAAGTGGTGTACAGAAGAATGGTTGAGGGGAGCTTGGTAGGCATTGATCTTAATAGGGAATGGGGACTTTGATGTTCTCTGGGTTGGTGGCATGCCAGGTTTAAGGAGGTGTGGTAGAAGTGTTGTGTGGGAAAGTATAGCTTCATCTTCTGGAAAATCACAAATCAATGGTTACCTATTAGAGCAAAAAGCTCAGTGTGAATCCCAAGTGTGTGCTGTGTGGGAATGCTATATGTACATTCAACACTTGATGTGGTGGTGCCTTGTCTCTAGGGGAATTAGGTATAAATTGGAAGCTGTAATCCGTTTGGTGGGTTTGATGGCTAATTCTACATAGGCTGCAATTGGAAATTGGTTATTTTGGGAGAGGTGTTTGGGTATCTTTCCACCTTGCAAACTCCCTTTATTAGAGGAATTGTGTGCTTTGTTATATGACAGCAGACTAGGATCCATCTAATCTTCTGGGAGGGTCCTTGGTTTGTTTCAAGGATACAATTATTTTGAATGTTGTTAAGTGTGATTTGGTTGATGTCTCTAAGCTAGTGGAGTTATCCCACTCCCTCGAGAGTTAGTGATTATTGGAGTCAGCTAAGGTCATGGTTTAGTTAGTAGTCTGTTTAGTCTTGCTGCCCTAGCGTAGGTAGGGCTTTGCCCATATTTTGGCCTCCTTTTGTAATAGGGTTTTTTTGGAGGCTTCACCCCTTGCTCCTCCCCCTCTTGCCCACACAGAATTAGTGGGAGGCTTCCCCCTTGCTAATTAAAAAACAAGTAACTCTACATAGGCTGCTTTGCATCATCTAAATTCTAATGTGTTTGTGATAAGAGGTCTAGCTTGCAAAAAAACATGTAATTCACCAAAGGATAATACAAACAAGATTTTTTCAGTTTTTGCACAAACTTTATGTAGCAATATGTAGTGATAGGGGGATAGAGATGAGGTGACTCAAGGAGGAGGGTCTTCCATCATGTTTGGTTTTAATATTTTTGAGGCAACAACTTCAAGAGGGTTCCTGCGAGCATAGGAGCATGAGCATAAGAGGGGGAATCCTTGAATAAGTGCCTTCTTGTAATCCAGAAGAAGCAAAACAAGAGCATCTCCACCTTCATATAACATCTAGATTCTAATTGTAAAATGCATAAAAGCTTCATACATCGCACCAAGCACAAGCTCCTGCATCTTTGGAAGGTAAAAGAATTGAAAAGAGAGAAAGAGAGGATACTCCAAGATGATCTGTAGCAAAACAATTGGCATGCATCCTTCTCCTATCGGGACTCCACTACAAAGTGACAGAGGATCAGTTGAGTAGGTCCAACAATGACACTATTATGGAGAAGCAGAAGTTCATCTTTGCAGGTCCACATTTTTCTATCCGTCCTACCAAAGAAGACAAATTTTCATAGAAATTCACAACCACAAAACACATTAGTTATGGTATAGTTTCAAGCGTTAAAAAAACAAAATAGAATCACAATATGAAAATCTCAAGGACTACACTTTGCTCCTCGAAGAAAAATTTTTTTGTTGATTTAAGAAGTATTCAATACAAATATTTGCAAGACAAAACAATCCAAGCTTCCAAACAATATTTTTCTAAGAAAGACATAATGGATTGGGGTGGGGGGGCAAAGAGAGAGAGAGAGAGAGAGAGAGAGGGGGGGGGGGAAGGGGGAGGGAGGGAGTGAGAGAGAGAGAGAGAGAGAGAGAGAGAGAGAGAGAGAGAGAGAGAGAGAGAGAGAGAGAGAGAGAGAGAGAGAGGAGGGAGGGAGGGAGGTTGTTAGTTAAATAAAAATAAATCCGAGGCAAATACATGCCAAAACTAATATGTAGAAGAGTTACATTCCTTGCAATGCGCTAGCTCTACCCCTAGATCATTCTCTTTAAACAAGTAGGGCAACCATTTGTAGATCAATGAAGTGTTCTTAAGAGCAACATCTGGAATACCTAAGCCACCTTGCTATTTTGGGACCTTCAGAAGGTCCCATGGCACATAGTGTATCCTGCTTTTACCGTTCTCTTCCACCCATAAGAATGCTTGAAAGGAGTTTTTAATTTCTTGTGAAAGAGAATGAAGAAAGAAGCACACATAAGCAATATGTGTTATACTGGCTAATAAAACATGTTTGATTACCAGTGCCCTACATACCAAGTCAAGGAAAGCCCATTCCAGCTTCTCAACTCAAAGTTCATCCTATCCTCAAATCATTCAAACTATTTTGTATGACTGAGTTCAATCGTCAAGGAGGCCCCTACCTACCCATATGGGATCTATTGTACTGGCATTGAAGTCATCCAATCAGGCATATCCTCCACTAAGGTTCTTAAAGCATATGACTTCTGCCAATTGCACATTGAGCCCACAACTTGACCAAAGCAGGAAATGATCTTCTTTAGAGACTTAAGACTCATCAAATCCTCCTTACGAAAAGCCATTTGGTCATCTGCAAACATTTGCACCAGGCTAAACTGAACCCTTGACGGCAAGTGCACCCCTTCAAGTTTGCCTTCATCAATAGCTACTTCAATCTATGAGGCAAAGGAATGGATGAAATGGCAACTAGAAGGGGTGCCACTGGGCACCCCTGGCAAATATACCTGGTCAAATTAAAGCAACCAACAATGCCACCATTGATGCATAAAGCCGTTGATGCATAGCTGAAAAACATGGCAATCATTTTAATAAAAGCATCACCAAAACCAAAAGGATTTAAGACTATTAAGATGAAGTCCCACCGTATGTGGTCATATGCCTTATTTAAATCCAACCCAAACAAGATGCATTTTTGTTTGGTAGCATTAGCATAATCCAACATAGAGATGATGTTATCAAAAATATTCCTGCCCTTCACAAAACCCATTTGATCTTTATCCACAATCTTCATGCCTACTTCCCGAATTTTGAGAGCCATAACCTTTGCAATCACTTTATATGAGGTGTTAAGCATCGTGATGGGATGCCACCCGCCCGCTTACAGATCTGCTTCTTCAAAAAGAGCTTTATCAAACCCATGTTAACATCTATGGAGAGAGATCCCTTCATGGTAGAGGCATTAGACATATCAACCAGATCCTTACCATCTAGAAGCATAAAAAGAACTCAATTGTAAGGCCATATGCTTTATCTTTTTTCATCTTGGATAAAGCCTCCCATAGTTCCTCAAGCATAAATTTCGAGCTTAATCTCTTCCTCTGTGGTTCTATGACTCTCAATTCATTCCCCTAAAGAGACTCCGGGATGGGTTGATGCCACTCCTCATCCTGCATCACTTGTGAGCCCACCAAACCACTTAAATGTTTCAAAAAGATATTGGCTAAATGCCAAAATTTCATCCAAAACAACCTTCCTAATCTAGAATTCTGTCAATGGTTTCCCTCTGATGTTTCCTTCTAACTGTTTGAAAGAACAGATAAGTAGGATAATCTCCCAACTCACACAAGTTTTGTCTAGAGCCCTCTCTGCATTCTCCAACTCTCTGGAATACATCTCAATCTCAAGCTCAAAGATTAGCAGAGAAACGATGATATCATTTAGAGCCCACTTAAGACACATCCTAAGAGCGGTCCTTATAGTAGATAGATCATCTTCCACCTATTGGCCCTATATCTCTTACCCCACACTTTGGCCTCCCTGATCACCACCTAAGCTTATTGCTTGATCCCATTTGCTGCAACTGACTATTAAATTCCTTACTTTTGTTGGCAACTCTTTGAATGCGACAACAATGAATGGATGAATACTACAACATGACACAAATGGTAGGGCAACCTACCATGAAAGACCTCGTCCTTATATCCATTCAATGTTTCCTTAGAATTTGTATTCACACAATTATAACAATTATACTTCTCATGTGTGTAGTGTACTAAGTGAATAAACCAAGTAGGTACTAGCTAGGGAGCATGCATGATAAAGCAATTTATACCATGAGTGACCTCATCTCCATGTCCATTGTTGAGATCCTTGAGATTGGATTCCATGGCTGAAGATATGCAAGTTATGTTTTCCTTTATGCAATCCTATTATGACTAAGATTTCCATGTAGATTATCATCACTCTGATAAATGCGGTGTCCAATAGAGTAGTTAATCTCATTGGCACATGTCCGTCCTATCTCGCCCCTTCGGGATCAAACAAACCCGATTCGGAGGCTCTCAAATAAGTGCTTCCATAAAGAAGGGGATTGTAGTCTACAAGTAGGAGCATACATGTTCAAGATCCAAATCTTAACAACCACCCATTTAAAAACCGATTCACGTTGTCCGTCTTGTAATAGCTCACTCTAATCGAAACACATTTGGGGTTAATGCCTAAGAAACACAATGCAAATACTTTAGGGGAACACGCTTCAAGGTCCCTCCCTAAGAGGAGGTGATACCGGTGTCTAATATTAGCTATTGAGAACACATACTCTTGTTCCAAGAGAAAATGAATTGCTTGTCCTACCACAATCCTCTATAAACACTATCAAAGTATCATCTGTTGTGGCTACGGCTACGCATAATTGTGAAGCCAGTGCACATTGCAACTTAACATGGTTGAACTCGTGGGGAGGAGGGAGGTTAGAGGACAAAAGCCTCCTATGGATAGAAGCCTAAATGACAACCACGGATATCTATGATTTTGACGAGGGTTCAAAAAAGGACAAGTCTATATACGCATGATGATGCATTAAAAGCATGAAGAGCTTAATGCAATTCCTATCTTCAAGACCCATGGCACTTTGAACTAGACCTTTACATCAATGTATCTCAGTTGGAAAGTGCTATGCTAAATGAATGCAACCTACAAAACATGTATTATGTTGCTTGACATTGCTATGATGATACATAGCAAGTGCAGATTGATTCATGAATTGTGTTTTCCACATAGTGATATGTTCAATCTCATGAAATCACATGGGTTAAAGAGTGACAGTACTATGTTCAACCTCATAATCACATGGGTTAAATGGTGTTTGTAAACTAAAATAGATCAACTTTTTATAGAACTCAAATTTCATAGTTGATGTTATTAAGTTCACACATTTCTTACATGTACATGTGTGTTTCATATTCAAGTCTTCTCTTGTGAGAAGGCATTAGCATGTGATGAGGATATGGGTTTACACATATAATGACATTATATGACAACAAGACCCATGTTAGAATTCCTAAAATCATAAATACATGCAAATGTGACCAAGGAATTACACAACCCCATAAAAGGTGACTACTTCAAACTCTAAAGACACCTTGTCTACAAGATGTTGGACAATGTGACGATGTCAAAAAGTTCACATAACGTGTCTAGAAGCATTTTTGGGAGACAAATATGTCAACAAACCAACCATTATCAATTGGAACATAACATTTCCAAGTTTTTAGGTGAAGCCTATAGATACTTTTCTGTCAACAGATCCAATTGAGATTTTTGAGTTTTAATGCACTGGTTAAAAGATTGGGGAAAATGAGAGAAGAAAGTGTAGTAAACATTGGAACAAAAGACTTAAGAGGGAGACATAGGAGCGTAGCCATGCAAGCAACACATTATGAGAAGTGACATTGCAAGTGTATTGGCATTATTGAGAGAGCATCTACACATACATTGCAATAGACATTCTTAACATTGTAAATTAACTACTACATACATATTTCCATTGAACACTCGAATCCACAATTTTGAGCCTTAGGGCTTTGGTTGGTTAACACAAAGAATGAGAGAATGAGAAAAGTAGAGTACAAGAAATGAGAAAAGTAGAGTACGAGAAAAGCTCTTCACAAAGTTAAGGTAAACCATAGGTTGTCTCCTACTTGTGGAATGTGAAGCATGGGAAGTGGAGAAGGCAATGTTAAGACACCTCCATGTGCACTACAAAGGAATTACTTACCAAGGTGCACCAAGGCAATCACAACCATGGCAAGTATAACTCTCCTATTGTTATTCAAACGGATTTAAAAACTCATTATAGAAGTAAAAAAGAAAAGTCAACCTCAAAAGAGGCAATTTGTATACAAGGACATCATATTAAATATTATGATATGAACAGGTCCGAAATTTGTGGGGGATTATCAAGTCGAAGTGTGCTAAAAGCTTGGGTTTGGAATACATGTCCAAAGGTGCTTCTATATTTGGAGCAGATCTTGGATTAGATGTCTATCCTTTGGGACATTATTAGACCTACACAAGATCTAGGTTGCCCGGTGCAAGGCCTCGGATACTAGTCCTAGCATCTTTGATTTACCATGTGAAAAGGCTGTTTAGGAGATCGCCTTAGAGGTTGGTTGGTTAGTTGCGTGTTGGCCTAATATAAGGCTGTTAGAACCTGCCTACAATGTGTTTTGTATGAAATGTCCCTTGGGGTCTTTTAAGTAATATAAGAGCAAACTACTTTCAATTTCAAAAAAAAAGCTTCTAAAACATAATCTTAGTTTGGCATATCATTGCTCAAGACAAGAAGCTTTGGTCAATCATAAGCTAAGCATGCAATGACCTTTGCGGTGTTAGTTTTGTACTAGTCTCCACTAGGTTCGTGATTAAAAAATATCCACGATTTAGCACATGTAGGTAGTAAACGCACATGTAGGTAGTAAGCTTCTCTCCTATGAAAAACTCCACAAAATAGATGCCCCTAACATTCAAAAAATCACTTGCTTGTAATGCCTTGTCAAGGCTATGGGTTAAAGCCAATACCTTCACTTTGGAAGGTGAACTGTAATTACTTCTTTTAATATACTTAACTTTACCACCAAAAAAATTTTCAAAAAAACATATTAATTAATTAGTTGGGCGAGGGGATGGCAA
Source organism: Dipteris shenzhenensis (assembly GCF_047967505.1). NCBI lineage: Eukaryota > Viridiplantae > Streptophyta > Polypodiopsida > Gleicheniales > Dipteridaceae > Dipteris > Dipteris shenzhenensis. Next base: position 37,659,057 of record NC_141614.1, read on the forward strand.
AATATAAAGACATTTACCATTAATCTAAAGACTTTGGAAACCAAGACACCTGTGTGTGTGACTACAACCAATGTGTATGTATTCGTGTTATGTCTGTCACTGTGTGTACGCGAGAGAGAGAGAGAGAGAGAGAGAAACTGACTGTCTTAAGATGTTCGCCGATAAACGATAAATTTCCATTTTGAGGGTGTGTCTTCAAGAAAGAAATGTTCCGGTTCAAAATTCAATGGAATGTCTTACACAGCTCCTCGAGAAAGAAAGAATTGCAATGGTGAAGCTACTCCAATGGCAAGCGCAAAATTGAGAAGAAGAGGAGAGGGGAGAGAAATTTCTGTGGAGGAGAGTGCCTCCGAGCGTCCAACCTCAAATTTCAGAGAAGAAGAAGAAGAAAGCCGGTGATTACGGCTTTCTACTGCGGTGTTCGATCATTCTGTGAAGAAAACGAAGAGAGAAAGAGAAGGAAAAAAAGAGAACCTAAGAAGCCGGAAGGCGAGAAAAACCAGAGGGAGAAATTCTGGTATGGAGAAGAAGAGCGAGGTCGATGGAAGCCTTAGATCCGGAAGAGAAGGCCGCCATGAGCTGCGAAGAAAGGAGCAAAGACGAGGGACTCCACAGCCATGAGCTTGATGAGGATGTTGAGCGACGGGCCTGATGTATCCTTGAGCGGATCCCCCACTGTGTCGCCTATCACTGCTGCCTTGTGCGCATCTGAGCCTTTCGGACCCAGCGACCTCGCATGATCTGATGCTCCCGCCTACACAATCCGCACAAATCCGTCAACACCAACTTTATCGTCCTTTCATCTCCGGTTGATTTATCCTATTCATCCCTCCTTTGCAATTCACTTCTGTTATCGTTCAAGCTCTCGATTTTGAACTTTATCGTCCGTTCATCTCCTATCCTATCTATCCTGAGCCTTTCATCTCCGGTTGATTTATCCTGTTTATCCTTTCCGTCAATTGCAACAATCACACTTTGCGCAGTTTATATGCTTTCATAGCTGCGACAACATATGTGGCAACGAGTCCCATCATCAAAGCTTTGAAGATCCAGAAATTTCACGCCAGAAAGTCCAGAGACGAACCTCGATGTACTTCTTGGCATTGTCCCAGGCACCTCCAGTGTTTGACGCAGAGATGGCGATCTTCACCACACGGCAGAAACAAACGTTCAGATGCAAAATCACAGCACAGCAGCTCCCATGACTAACATGCAGAGCAAATTTCAAGAACAGAACGCGATACCTGAACGCCGGAAACCAGAGCACCGGCCAAAACTCCTGCAAGTGTCTCCACGCCGAACAAGATGCCAACAATCAGGGGCGTCAACATGACCAAAGCCCCAGGTGGAATCATCTCCTTGATGGACGCATCGGTGGAAATCTTGACGCAGGTTGCGTAGTCCGGCTTGGTTATGCCCTCCATGATGCCAGGGATGGTGTTGAACTGCCTCCTCACCTCCTCCACCATGCTTAAGGCTGCCTTGCCCACGCTCTTCATCGTCATGGCAGAGAACCAATACGGCAACATAGCTCCCACAAGCAATCCGATGAAGACTCTCGCAGACAGCACGTCCACTGTGGTGATCGAAGCTCGGCTCACATAAGCTCCAAACAAAGCCAGCGATACTAGCGCAGCTGATCCAATAGCGAACCCCTGCAGAACATGGCAGATAAACATCTCTTCCTGAAATTTACCTTCAAGGTCGACAGCGAATTGATACACCGCATCGGCAGATCCGATCGAAAAGCAACTCAATACACTTCATCGCCGGACAATCTGTTGCACAAACTTTAACTTAGATCGTAAACGATCTCAGACGGGATAATACCTTTCCAATTGCTGCCGTAGTGTTACCAGCAGCATCCAAAGCATCAGTTCTTTCGCGAATCGTGTGGCTCATCCCAGCCATCTCAGCTATTCCACCCGCATTATCGCTGATTGGTCCGTACGCGTCGATTGCCAGGCCCGTGGCAATGGTGCTCAACATACCCAACGCTGCTACCGCAACTCCATAGAAAACAGCCAACGCGAAGCTCACATAAATTGCAACGGCTATGGCAAAAATGGGAATGATAACAGACTTGTAGCCTAGAGCTAAGCCAAAAATGACGTTGGTTGCTGCTCCTGTCCTGCACGAATCGGCTACATCTTGCACAGGGCTGCGAAACAGGTACATCGCATCAGCATTTGAACTTCCATAAAGTGCACAACCGGACTGACGCTGGCAAAACACCCCATTTCGAACGATACCTGTATGCGTTACTCGTGAAGTACTCGGTAGTATAACCGATGATCAAACCCGCCCAGAGTCCGACTCCCACGCAGAAAAACAGTTCCCTGAATCAACCGCATCGCTAAGCATCTGATAGACAATACAAAAACAACTCCGAGACAGACAGCAAAAGTACCCTTGGACTCTAAGACCGTAGCCAACATCGAGCATCCACAGGGCATTACCACCACTGCACCAGCCTTGGAGTGCTGCCTAGATCGTATATGTGGAATGAAGTTGGGAGTGCCACCCAGCAGACAAGAAGGATGCCGAGTGTCATCAACACAGTGGAGATGATCAGCTGCCTCTTGAGAGCGGGCTCGATTTGTTTGACGTTCTTGATCTCGAAGAAATCCGTAGCGAACAAAGTAGTGATCAAGCAGACAATGATACCCATAGAGCTGATTAGCAGAGGGAAGCACATTGCTGTAAAATCGTGAGTAGTGCCGAAAGAGGAAATGGAAGCCACGACGAGGGCAGCGCAGGAAGATTCAGCAAAGGAACCGAAGAGATCAGAGCCCATTCCGGCAATATCTCCGACGTTATCACCGACATTGTCTGCGATGACCTGCAGGACGGAAGAAGAACGAGATGAGTTCGGCAAAAGACGAGATTTGGGCTGTGAAGACAGATTTGGGTAAGAAAACCGTGCTCCTCATCAGACACAGACAGATTAGCCCTTAGAGAGAAGACCAGATTTCAGCTGGTGATCTTTTTTTTGATTCATGACGATCGCTCCTGCTTATGTGATCGACGAAATTTCTGTCTTGGATGAAGTATTTCAACCATAAATCAGAGAAAGCAACGGAGCTATGGAATGTGACATTACCGCTGGATTTCTTGGATCATCCTCGGGGATGCCCCTCTCCACCTTTCCGACCAGATCAGCTCCCACATCCGCAGCCTTCGTGTAAATTCCTCCCCCGACTCTTCCGAACAGAGCAACCGCAGATCCTCCAAGCCCGTATCCCGTGATAGCTTCGAACAGACCCTCCCATTCAGTTTGATAATATAACCTGAACAAGTTGATGGTGATGTAGAGCACCAACAAACCGTTCGCGGCGAGCAGGAATCCCATGACGGCTCCAGATCGGAATGCAGTGATGAATGCCTTCCCGACGCCCTTCCTGGCCTGCAGTGTCGTTCGAGCATTGGCGTAGGTTGCGATTTTCATGCCCAGATAGCCTGATAAGACCGACGTGAGGACCCCCAGGATGAAGGCTGCCGTGGTGAAGGCCGCGGTTATGAGCGCTGGGGCGCATTCTTGCGAGGAATCGTATTCGCAAGGCTGCGTAGACAGGCTGAAATTTTCGACGGATCCCAAGAAGACGAAGATGATGACCGCGAAGGCGCCCAGGAACATGGCCAGGTATTTGTATTCCGTGAGCAAGAAAGAATTGGCACCTGCAACCACAGCACGCACCTTGCTTCTCAGCAGAGCGACGAATCCAGAAAGTTAAGGAACCTGAACTTGTTACGAGCTTACTGAGCTCGAAGCGAAACGTGGAAGATGAACCGAAAAATCGAAAGCTTCTGCTGCAAAGTCTGCGCAGATCGAAACTTGAACCATGAACCAACAACTTGGATCGGAACGTGAAGCATGAAGCAACAAATCAGAGAGCTTCAAGCTCTTTCAAATCCAGTTCTCGATTTGTTCCTCCATTCTTCATGTTTCGACGATTTCAGACGCTATGAATGAGGAAAGGTGCACGCTTTCCACAGATGTTTGAAGCCGCAACCATCTGTGGAAACTGGGCACCTTTCCCACATTCATCTTCTCTTTCATCGCCTCTGAAAAAGCCAGGAGATTTTAAGCTCTAACGCAATCTGGGATGCTATGCAATCAGATCGCCGCACACAACATGGGGATAACAATGTCGGCAAGAGCAGAAGTCTAAACGCCGTAGCTCAGCGCATGCTGCTGCTGAAGCCACACGAAGGGAGTTCTTACGCCCCTCGCAAGCTACATTGCAAAGGACGACGCAAGATCTAGCGACAGAAAATCTGCGGCACAAGAAGAAGACGAAAGAAGAAGAAGGAGAGCGGCTAATCACCGAGCGAGATGGCCTCTTGAATCTCGGCGCACTTGGCCACGACCTCGGAGCCGCCGAGGCCCTCTTCGTGCTCAAGAAGGTAATCGCCATGGCCGTTGTCGGTGGTTTTGGAAGGGGAGACGGAGACGAAGGAGACGAGGTACCATTGGAGGAGGGCGAAGGCGATACCGATAAGAGCAGAGGCAGGGATGAAGATATCGGTGAGGAGGACGGAGAGGAGAGGCATGGCGAAGGAGGAGGAGAAGCAGGAGCAGGAGCAGGAGCAGGAAATGTTAGGCAACGCGCAATGGAGATGGCGAGCGCGAGCGAGGGCTGTGAATCTCGAGCGGGTTCAAAAAGCTTAATCACTGGCAAAGGGAATGGCGGGATGCTAGCTGGATGGATAGAGGCTGGAGAGCGAACACACTGGGGAGAACGTGGAGGAAAGCGGTGGCCAATGGCGATGGCGTCGACCTGCTGGTGGTTGCGGTTGCGGTCGTGCGCAGAGCTCCATCACAGGCGCTCAACCCACACAGCTTTCCCTCTCTTTCTTTCTTTTTTACCGCTCCTGTTCCTTGGCGTCGATTTCACGCCTCTCTCCCGGTTTTCCTTCGCCTCGCTTCTGGTCAACTTTTCCATCCGTCAAAATTTCTTGTCCCCTCGCAAAAAATCAATTCACCTTTCCCTTCCTGCTTTGCCAATTATTTTACTCCCCGCGAGACCTTGGATCCCCGCCGATTTTCGCGGCCCCCGCCCGCCCCCCCCCCCGATCCAGCTTTCCCTGCCCGCTTTGCCAAATTGCTCCCCGCTCTTCAAGGCTCGCGCTTTCACCATTCCCGAGCTCCTCACATCCACCCCGTCAAGCCCATTCTGAATTTTCTTGTTTCCCCACGATCTCGCCGCTGCATGCGGACGAAAAGCTCGCACGGCGCAGCGCCCATCAAAAACCCTCTAAAGTTAGCCCACAAATCTAGCGGGCCGTGCTAAAGTTAGCGGGACCTCGCCCTCCACATGACCCAACTCACACGAACACCCCACCCTTCACATGACCCAACTCCCCCCACACCTACCACCCTCAATAATTAGCGCATTAGAATACATTCCCCATCCAAACACGATGAATGCTCGTAAAGCATTCAAAAGGCCCGCCTAGCTTGGAAAAGAGAGAGACGGAGAGAGAGAGAGACCAGTTCAATGTGCATGAAGGAGAAGAGGGGGAGAGAGAGAAAGGGGGGTCGGCTTGCAAATAAGAAAGAGAGAGAAAGAGGGAGAAATAGGTGGATGGGCTTGCCTTCAAATAGAAAGAGAGAGAAAGAGGGAGTAATAGGTGGAGATAATCAACCTACGAGCAGGCCAAAAAATTAGGGCCTCTATGTGGGAACATTGAAAGCTTTTGGTGGCCAAAAATTTTTCTCTTAAGCTAACTTAGGGTTGTGTAGCATCTAGGTGTAGCAAGAAAGTTGTGAAATTTTCAATAGAATAGATGAGAAGCTCAAGTGATCCATGTGTGGGCTTCCACTTCCTCCTTTCAGTTTAACTTTACACTCTGGCGACTATTGACCTACTAAGGATAGGCTCTCCCGATGGCGTCTAGGATATATCTCCAATCTGCTCCCTTTGCCGCATCAACGTTGAAAACCACTTTCATCTTTTTTTGGTCATGTTTGGTTATTCGTCCTCTATGGCTTTCGGTGTTTCCCTGGTTGGCTACACGTGGATTTGCTGTTGAGCGGTGATGGAAGGTGGCTCTTTTAGGAGATAGAGGTCGAATGCCGGACCACCAACTACATATATGGTCCTTGGTTCGCTCTGTTGTTATTCATCATGTTTGGCAGGTAAGAAATCTAGTCATCTTTCAACATGTGCCTTTGACGATGCCATTACAGGAGGATCTAAACGATTCTATCCGAAGGACTTTGCAGTATTTTGGGAAGAATTGTGATGTCCTGTTGGCTCAATCTTGAGCGTCTTTTTCACGCATAGCGCTTTTATTTTGTAATTACTTTTTCCTAATAAAAATTTCTACTTTTTGCTCACAAAAGAGAGAGAGAGAGAGAGAGAGATCTTCAGAAGAAGGCATGCCTTAGAGGGCATTCCCATGAAGGGTTTAGGGATGAGCACTTTTAGCGAGGAGATCAAGAATAGCAAAGAGCCTTAAAAGTTGCCTTGCTCCTCAGTTGGAAGGGATCCTGTTAGCTCTCAAACACGACAAAACAGCGTAGTAGAAATAAAGGCATAGATGAAGGCTAAATTTTCATAAAGACACGAGAACTTCCTCTTATGCACAAACTTAGGCTTATCGTAAAAAGTGGAGGGCCCCCATTTGTACCATGGGAACATGCTCACAGAGTAAGGGGGGGAAACTAGCTCATTTAAGCACTGGCACACCTATGTTGCCATAGCTAACTTTCGTTAAATAGCTTCATTTTTGTCAAATGGTTTTCAATCCTCACCAACAAGTCCTTGCTATTAGGGCCAAGTTTTTTTAGCTAGCACAAGAATTAGCTAGTACAGTCTAGGACCTTGGCAACTCTTTGATAGTTACTCATTATGCCATAATATGTGAGTGGGGTAAATTTGTGCGAGGTACACCTTTCACACTTTGAGAAGTTTTTTTTTCCCCACAAAAAGTGCGTGCGGCGGGGGCTGGTCAAGCCCTAAGAAGACCAAGGACAAAAATTGGCAGACAAAATGGGCCACACACCCTCCTCCATTGCTGCAAGCAGCAAGAAAAGTCACAGATTGATGTGCACGCCAATCAAAATAAGGTTCATGCTGACCACCAGCGCTTTGAGAGATAGGAGCCAACCAAAATCATAGAGGAGACCCTTGACTTGCATCACCATCACTGTCACCACCCTTCCAAGATTTGAACCCCAGACTATTACAAAATTCCCACACCGCTAAGAGAACTGATGCATGGACATATGGCCAGCAAGCAACCAACAGATGTGCATCATTGCCAAGAAGTACCATCTTCTAGTCGCCCCCAGATAGAATTTAGCCATGATCCTCACTAGGATGGCTCTCTCTACTTTGGGCCACACTTCACGTGCAATAGGATAATGCCACATCAAATGACTCACGAATTCTAAGCACGAGGGGCAGACATGAGAGACGGGGAGGCATTTCTATATCTTACCTCGAACCGACAACCATTGATGATATGCTACAATATGTGGGTGGGTAAGATAAAAGCAAGCCACATGAGTGAGTTAGTGGTAGTTGCAACTCACTCTTAATCTATGCAACTCACACAAAACATCATCCCTCATGAGAAGCACATCCTCTTAATGTAGCATGGGACATGTTACAATAAATAATCATCATCCACTATCTTAGGGGCATGTCAAAAGCAATTACCTTACCAACACATATGGACATGATGGCCTCCCACTACAGTGGAAGAATCTTAAACATCATGAGTTGTCACCTTCCCACAATGAGAAGACTTGAGGTGTGGATGTCCAAAGCTCTAGTATGTCCTCCAAAGCTCTATTAAATGGTTTAAACCTGAGCCAGTGTGTCTCTCTTGTTGTCCTTTTGACCTTGTGTTCATTTCTCTTTTGCCATGTTGTCAATCGCATTCCAGATGCTATGGGGGCCAATTGCAGCAATAATATGAAGCTTTCGATTTCTATGGCTTCCAAACTAAGGATGTTAAATGTCCCTAGACAATGATGCATAAATCTCATTGGGAGCCAAAAGAGTGGATGAATGAGCTCCTTCAATTGACAAAACCACCAATCTAAATGTTTCCAAAAGTGGAATTGAAGATCCATCATTTTGTCACTCTCATGGGAGGGTCACTCTAGGTGATGATAGTCTATTGTAGAATATATGGTGGGACCTTATGCTTTGATGAAGGGTATTTGACAAGCTTGTAAGCTTGAAGCCTTGTTTATCAACATGACCTACACCATGGTTTTTGTGAAGAAAGTATTATGTTTCCATCCACGTAAATGCTTGTTTGAATACTCTAATTTTGGTGATAAACATAGTGGGATAGCTAGCTATAATCTTTTAGCTTACCTTAAGATGCTTAATCTATATGGATTTATTTTGGTTTAGATGCATGAAGTAGCCATGCAATTCTCTAGGGGGATATAATGGCTCAAGTATCAAAATTTCCATTAATTACTTCTCAAGGGCACATATATTAACTTTATTAACATTAGCTACAATCTTTTAGGTTATCTTAGGTTGCTTAATCTATACAGTTTTATTTTGGTAGCCATGCAATTCCTACGTGAACATAATAAAAAATTCCATTGTTTACTTCTCAAGGGCGCACACATTAACTTTCTTAACATAAGATAAAGAAGGAAAATTAACCTAAATTAGTGCCCTTCCCCTCGCTCATTGCCCTCTCCCTCCCCAGCCTTTCCTTGCCCCTTTCCCGTCCACGTCCTTGCACTCCTCTCACTTGTTTTTTGCTTTCTAACTGAAGGAAAAGTTGGATTTGGGAAGGGAGGGTTACCCTCAAGAATGCCTTGTCAAATGTGAGAGCTCTCTCCCTCCCTTTCTTCTATCCCTCTCTTGTGTTGCTCAATCCCCCCTCTCTCCCTCTGCTTAGCCCCCCCTCTCTCCCTTCACCTCTCTCCCTCTGCACCCCCTCTAACCATTGTTGTCTCTCCTCCCCCTCTTGCTTTCTCCCTTTGCTCAGCCCCGTCTCCCTCTTCCTCGCAGCACCTCCCCCCTTGTCTCCCTTTTGTGAATGCCATGGGACGTTCTAACATGAGACCATCACTCTTGCTCCTAGGAACATTCTATCACTTGTACCTCTAGATAGCGTTCTTGCATCCCACCTAAGACACAATTAAACAAGCTTAAAAAAAGTGGTGGTAGGGCGAGCGAGAGCGAGAAATGGCAGGATGTTGGCCGAGCGAGAGAGGGGGCACTGAGCAATTTAGTGATTTAGTGATATGTTTCTTCAAGGCCTCACACTTAAGGCCGCAGTACCCACATGCACCACTAATCCACTGATTTCTAGGAAATTCAGAGACTTCCTCTCCCATCTCTGCTCTTTAACTCAAGTGGGCACATAACTCAAAGCGCAACAGTTGGCATAGGCAACCATGTCCACCAGCAACCAAATCTAGTAGCAATGTGTTTGAGGTGGTAGAGTCTTAAGGGAGAATAGAGCAAGGGGGGCTATTGTCAAGGTCCCAGGAGATGGAGATGGCGTGGGAGGGGGGAGGGAAAGGGGGAGTATTAGCTAATGAGGAAATGGCAAGGGCGCTTGTGTATAAGGGGCTCAACAATCGGGAGGCGATGGTGCGAGGCAAGAAAGGGGGAGCATGGGGAGACATTGCTGACATTTAATAATTATCAATGCGAGGCCTTAATCGACTTAGCATATCTTAATTAGAAAATCGACAAGCAAGCAGACTAATTAATGTGAAATTTGTTTTTTTTTAATAATAAACTTGGTAGGCGTACATATTGTGTGCTTCTTATACATTTGATTTTTTGTTTGGTAGGGGAACATATTGTGTGCTTCTTACAATTCTAATGGCACTCCCCTCCTTTGTTAATAAAATGATTTCACAAAAAAATAAAAAGTGACCTTAATGTTGGCTATTGATGTCTTAGTTAAACTTAAGAGTAAATCTAGATTTGAATCAAATTCCTTGGCTCACGGTCATGCCATGTGCTCGCTTTGGGATGATGAATCTATAAGGTTTTATTAGTTCTTACACAAACAAAGCAACCTTGTAATTGTGGAGGCACTTCACTCCTTGATCAATAAAATAGCTTTTCTCTTTAAAAAATTTCAAAACTAGACTTATGGTTTACTACACGTCTAAGTCAACCTTAGGAGTAAAGCTAGATTTCGTTCAAAGTTGCTAGCCGACCCACTTGCAATGCAAGCATCAAACTCATGGAAGGCATGCTTTGCATGACGTGGCATGGGGGACAATAGTAGAATGAAAGTTCACACATCGCTATTATCATTATGGCAATGCAAATGGTTTTTTTGGGGGCCAATGCAAATTTTGGATTGCCTTGATTTGATTTAAGTCTTAATAAGCAAATTCCAATCCTCCACATTGCATAGAATGTTTGAAGATGAACATTGTGTTATGAAAGGATAGTCATAATCACTAAGTAGAACAAAGGGCATTTCGTCTTTTCACTGAGGCGTGTTGCCTTTCACTATCTTTTTGTGAAAAGTGTTTCTAGTTCCAACTAAGAAATAGATTGTTTCTTATGATAAAAGGTGAACCTTAACCTTAAGTTGTAAGGTGAAGTTTATATGTGTCTCAATTTAACAAGAGAAGTTGAGGGGAACTAATAGGGCGTATTGTTGTTCTATTACTTTTTTTGGTGGGCATACTCAATAGGTCACCCACATAGGAAAAATCACACTTTCATTATTATTCCTATTTATATTATTATTCTTCTTAGTGAGGTCACATGTATCCATACCTCTTTGTCTTTCTTATAGGGCATATACTTATTATTATTGTAGTTTTTGGTTATTCTCAACCATTCACTTTTGCCTTTTGCTCCATCAAGCTCCTTTAAGGCCCAACATTATGCGACAAAGTTGTCGTCCTATAAGAAATATGGATCAATATGAGAATTTTGTATCATACCTCCACGTTATTTATCAACATGAGACACTTATGTACCATATCTCCATGCTATTGATTAATATGTACCATACCTCAATTATTTATCAACATGAGACACTTATGTACCATATCTCCATGCTATTGATCAATATGAGACACTTATGTACCATATCACCTTGCTATTGATCAATAGGAGATGCTCATGTTCCATACCTCGATGATATCCCCCTCATGCGATACTCTCCACCCATTCATGACTCTTGATAACCTCAAGCCTTAAAGGCGTTTGTGGTTCCTTTATTTCCCCCACGAGGTACAAGAGGGTCGAAGGCATATTTCAACATTGATGTGATGCCCATATTACAATGAGCATATGAGCATATGCGATAATACTTTGTAACAACACCTTGATGTTGACATGCTCATATTTTAATGCCTTATAAAATAAAGTATGTATGGCTTTTACAACACGCCTTTTAGAGCAAAATAAGTCATCTTTTCCTTATTCGACACTTGAATTGTGATATTGTTGTCATTGCTCCTAGTCTTTCATAATTAAGTGACAACCTCAATAATATCCACATGAGAGATTATTAGATACAAAAATGTGAAATATTAAAAAAATCAAGATTAAATTTTCTTTTCTTTTTTTTGCAAAAAAGATGTTTATCATAGCGAAATTGTGAATACAAAATTTTCTCTCATTGATTGAAGTATTTCGTTCTTATTCCCCTTCTTTGGAGATGTTTAAAATGCATATCTTTAAGAGCATCACAACTCGTGCAAAATTAAGATTAAAATTTCTTTCATTGGTGGAATATTTTGTTATCATTCCCTTTCTGTGGAGATGTTTTTATCCTTAAGAGCATCAGACTCATGCAAATTAAGGCATGTAAAAGAGTGTTTTGGATTCTTTCTAAAATGTCATTTTCATACGTTTAAATATCAAAAGAAGTGTGTTATTTGTCATCTTGAAACTATTTATAAATTATCTTTAATACATAAAGATCAAAATTAGTTGGTTATATATGAACAAAGCATGGCACCATATAGCAGATCATCTTACCACTAAAATAGGGTTTAGATGCCTATCTTTTAAGGTTTGCTCACATTATTAGGTTGTAGATAAACCCTATAGTTGGAAATTGCATTCTGAATTTTTGTTTTAATTTGATATATTGATGCCTTCACATGTATCAACATATAACTTACTTTGTGGGGGTCTTATGACCATATATGTAGTTGAATGCTAAATCAAGCAATTGAACTTAAATACAATCACATATATACAAAATACAAGTCAATCAAAACTTAATGTTTACAAGCACATTCTAGAAACTCTAATGGAAGCATAGCTATGAGTCTTACAATCACATTATTATTTTAAATTATTGGATGAGGTTCAATCCTTTCATACAACACTTTGAGATATAGATGGGTTTATCAAACCAAGGGGTGTGTATGGACGTAATTGCTACATTCTTTTTCCACTTTCATTGGTTTAAATTCCATTATTAGACCAAAATGTGCTAAATTGGCTAAATCAATATCCGATTTAAAGAAAACATATAGGCAGATGCAACCATCACAATGGTAGTGGCATTGAGTGCAAATATATGGTTATAATATTCCCCACATACATTAGATTTAAATCATGTTCCATTTTTCAATAGTAGTCACACAAGAACCTACTCTGCAAAGATGCTAAGAATAGCAAAAGCCTGCTTGCAAGGACAAGGGAAAAGCACCGATGCAGGAGGATCAATGCAAGGGAGTTCATCTACCTCCTCTCGAGTAGTTACAGAAGAACTTGTCTCAAATAGGGAGACAGTAACACAAGAGCTTGCTCGACTGCAAGTCTATCAAAAGGCATGTCAATTTATTGCATCAACTTCAAAGCAACTAGCAGTAACACAAGAACCTATCTTGAAAAAATAGATAGTAACACAAGAACTTGCCAAGACAAAAGCTGAATCCATGTTGGGAGCCACATAAGAACCTTGCTTAGTGAGATATTTGGCATCTATCATCAGAGTAGCAACACAAGAATCGGCCACACAAGTAATTCTTATCACAATGGAAGTCCCACAAGAACCTTCCAATGTGAACAACGAATTATCTTCATCCTTGACAACTGTCTCAACTGAAACTTGGGCTCAACAAAAGCAAAATATCTCTGAGACATTGCAATCCTACTCACATTTGATACATAGAACATATATCACTTTTTTTACCATGATTATCATAGAAGTGGTACATGTGGGAGATTGCAATGTTCAATGGTGCAACATTAACAACAAGAAACATGCCAATAGTAGACCCACAAGAGCCTGCTCCAAAAAATGGAGTAGATCCACAAGAACCTATTGTTGCAATCAAGGATCTCAAAGAACTTCAAGCAACATTACTCCCAACGGGATGATAACTACTCGCCAATAAAGATCTCCAATGATGTCATAGTGACTCTCCTTCGAAGTGATTATCAAATTGCATGAGGTCCCAAATAGCTATACAATTCATATTCCTCTGGTGGTCTACAAAATGATGTTCTTGCTAGATCTAGGTGTGTCCATAAAGAGCAATAAAGTTATAACTTGTGGAAGTCCTAGGTGAAAATAGTCTTCAAGTCCTCAGCATGGCATGCTCAACAAATCACAACTACATCAGCCTAAGGGCTACTTGGTCGGGAAGATAAGCTACAAACACTATGGAAAGTCCATACACCAATCAAAATCAACAACAAATCCCATCAGCAAAACCAAAATAGAACAGGGCACTGACTTATGCCTAAGTCATTAGGGTCTTGAATTTGAGTTCACACATGGAATGACAAGTGGTTCTCCACAAGTAGCTCTCAAGGATGCATTCAACTCTAGGGTCAAGGTGATTACACCAATATGGTTTTGGATGAATTTCTTATGACCCTCAAAGCTTTTTTCACATTTCTTTACTAACATCACCATTAACTATCTAACTTCTACTCATCCTTTTTTATTTATTTTCTTTTCTTTCAATTCTAGCTTAGAAGCCTTTCCTAGAATCTCCCTTCTATAAACCTCTTCACCCATAGTCCTCATTTTAAGGGTTTGTATAGTGGCATCCCACTGTGTTGTGGGTATTAGTCAAGCAAATCGCACACCAACTTGCATAAAGGGCACACTCGACTACGGAATGACCAAGATTGCAGTAGTGAGTGCACCAGATACATTTCAAACCTTTAGGTAGTGATCCTTCTCCAAAAGCCACTGGAGCACCCTTACCCCCTTTATAGGCTCACAGGGTCTTCATCTCCGCTTTGGAATTTGATTCCTCTGAATTGGTATCTTCAAAGCTTTCGTCAGAGCTAGCCACGTCCAAATCTTCATCGCTATCATCCAACTTCTTAGATTTTGGCAGTTTCTTCTTGGTTTTACTTTTTGAGAATTTGCAGTTCTTAGCTATCCTCATGTGTAGAGACTCCCCTGCTCATACTACTTGTGCCATGGCCACCATGAGTGTCGTATGTGTCCGATACACTGTGGCCAACACCATCTATAGATCTCAAGACAGCCCTGAAATGAAGTAGTCCTTAAGTACCTCCTGAGCAGGCCGATTTGCTTGTGGCACACGTTGCAAGAGTAAGTTGAATTTGGATGCATAATCCTCCACATCTTGATCTCCCTAATCCAAGCATTGTAATCTATCCAAAGTTTGCGGAATCATTTTTTCCTGATGAAACCGTCTCAAGAATGCTTTGCGGATGAGATCATATGTGGCAAAGTGATCCACCGCATACTCTACCAACCATCGTGCAGCCTTGCCTACTAAAGTTGGCTCAAAAATTGCCTCCTGTCAGAGTGGTGCCATGGGCAGTGAATTGTTGAGCCCATACACCTTCTCAAGCTATCAAACATGAGCATCCGGATCATCTAATTTTTTTCCCACAAACTTGGTGTACTTGACTTGGCCCGCCATTGCGATGCCTACAACGTTTGGTGCTCCTCCTCTTGATGGCCCTCCTTGACCTAAGAGATTGCAAGAAGCAGTTGAAACCACTATGGAAGATGAGGATGCACTCAATACCCGGCATCCATCCAACGAGACCTGCACTCGTTGTCCTCTGACCGTAGCCATGGTGGTGAAAGTGAATGAGAAGGCATACTTTGAGGCTGGTCCACTCCTCCTAGAGAGCCTTGTGATAGCTCGTCTCCATGCTCAAGATTACTATTTCATTGCCACAACTACTTCATTGGTGTCAAAGTATCAGGAGGTCCTTGCGAGCATGTGCGCATGCATGCCTATGGGGAAGATAGCAACCACAATCGGATGAGGTTCTTCACTGGAATTTCCACACTCTGCAATTGTAAGCAAGGTTTTGGGGATCAAATCGCATCCGCTGGAGTTCATCTTGAAATCCATGGATGTGTCTGTTGAGAGTTCACGCTCAACATCATGTGATCATGTGTGCATAGCACCATCACGTGATCATATGTGCATAGCACTAACCTTATAGAGTGCTATAAAGGAAAGGGTTAGCTTCCCTAACCCTAACCCTAAAAAGGGTTTGTATATATTCTATTTTTTCAACTAATTCTAGTGTACAGTTAGTCATTTGTGGTGTGCTCTCTAGCTGTGCCCTCTCTCCTCATCTCCACTCTTCTCCTCTCCCCTCTTCATATTTTGTCATGGTATCAGAGCATGGTTCTGCCTTCCGTTGAGGCGCCATCCTTCTTGTGAGAGTGATTGAGAGATTGAGAGATTGTGAGATTGAGTGTTCCATTCTCTTCCGTTGAGAGAAAATTCCGTCCATCGGAAGAAGATTTCCGTCATTTGTTCTTGAGAGATTTCCGTCATTGAGAGAGTAAGAGAGATCCATTTCATGAAAGATTCATTGAGCGTAAGAGAGTCCCTTGAGTAGTTTCTTTGTGAGGATCCATGTGAGGAGAGATTTGAAAGGTTTGAGAGAAAGAGCCGAAGCTCTACTGGTTTTGAGAGGAAAGAGAGTTGATTTGCTATCCACAAGTGGATGCTTCTTCAACAAGCACCTCAGCTCCAGCGCGAGCAAGTGGACTAGAAGAAGCAGCATCAACCGAGCTCCTTCCTCAACGTCAAGGCAGCCCAAGGCTCACTGGCTTCACACACAGTCTGGTAGCCTCTTCAATGCCTCTACAGCAGTAGTCGCCAGCTCCAACGACGAGCTCCTCTATCGACCAACGAGGGACCTCCACAGGAACGACGCTTCAGCCGAGGCAGTGGGCGCATGCCAGCCTCTATAACAAGCTTCAGGCTCCCGACTGCTCCAAAGCCTACGACGAAGACCTCTCAGCAGCAGCCACCGGCAACGACCACGTACTGCTTCTCCTGCAAGGCAACCTTTAGCAAGCGGTCTATAGCGGCAACGAAGCAGCGGCCGACTACAGCCAACGAGCTGCTCACGCAAGCTTCACCAACGGCCAAAGCAATCGGAGGTTCCCTGCTCCATCGACAGAGCTCGAAGCTTACGCGGCTCCTCCACCATCGCCAGAGCTCGAAGCTTCAACAGCATCGCCAGAGCTCGAAGCTTCCACAGCGCAACACCTTCCCTGGCGACTCCAACAGCGCAACCAGTTCTTGATGCACGCGGCACCAGCGGCTCCTAAGCTCCATTAACGACGAACGGTCTTTGCCCGTCTCATTTGCAGAATACTCCAAACCTCGTGCCAAGAGCTTGGCGCAACTGGAGAAGGTTGCGCATGGCTTGCGAGGGGTTCGGAGGACCTGGCCACTAGCCTGTTGTCTCCGCCAAGGTGCTAGAAACTGCGAGCCAAACGCCACCTTCAACGACTGCCTCCAACGAAGCCTCACGACTCCATCGACGGAATCTTCAAAGATTCCGGAGTATCTTCAAAGATTCCGGTCTCCCTCCTTGAGACACGTGGCCTTATCACCAACCCTATCCACCCAGGGTCACCACACACACAGGTGTGGTCAAGGATCAGCCACGTGGCATCCTTATCCAGACTGCCACGTCACCGACTGCCACGTCAACGACTGCCACGTCAGCTGCCACGTCACCGACTGCCACGTCAGCACCGACTGCCACGTCACCTGCCACGTCATCAGTGACACGTCATCACTGCCACATCACCGACTGCCACGTCAGCACCGACTGCCACGTCACCTGCCACGTCATCAGTGACACGTCATCAGGCCACGTCATTTGTGCCACGTCATCTGTGCCACGTCACTTGTGCCACGTCATCATTGCCACGTCATCAATGCCACGTCATCAGTGACACCTCAGCACTGCCACCTCAGCACAGAGCTTCACTGGCACACCTCTTGCTAAGCACAGTGCCACATCATCACTGCATGTGACTCACAGTGACACATCATCATTGAGCACCATTTGCACTCCTTTTGCCCCTCCACCTAGATCAAGTCATATCTCTTGATCCAGGAAGAATTTGAGGGTGCTCCAAAAAGGAAAGTCGCTCGATTTTTCGTGCTCTACGCGCTCGTTACATCACGCGCACATTTCGGCGCAAGTTACACTCACATTTGAGCTTCGCCGACAAAACCACTTCCTTCACGCACATTTGCCTCCACATCGACGCATCTGACCCAGCACTTAAAAAGAACAAAGGAAAAGGAATTATTTGCTGTTCTTTCATCGATCGACGGTTGGTTTAGATCTAGATCAGAGTAGACTAGATCGCCATAGAGGGGACGCTTTGAATTCCCCAAGTTGCCAATCTAAGCCATGCCCGAAATTCCCGACTAGTACCTACTCGGAGTCAGTCCATACGCTCACATCCGATTTCACATCATTACATTACCTGAAATCTTACGTTCATCAGTTCAGTGAGCAGACTTCAAAGTTCAGAGGCATTGCAGATTGATTCAGTGGGCAGATAGCACTTGATTTCACACACACATGCCACCATTGTAAAGCCTAGTTGGCTATCTCACGGCATCGTGCACATCATTTTTCAGCCTTGTAAAGCCTCTTGGCTATTCCCGGCATCATTGCCACAAGCCTTGTAATACAGGTCAGATCTTATTTACTGCAGTTCTATCTTCACCGACGGTACAGAGATTTCACTTGGCATCTTCAGTGTATTTGCAGTTGATTCATACAGAGTTTTCCAGGACACTTTTTGAGTACATTGTTTGCACCATGTCGACTAGCAACCTCAATCTGGAGGCATCTGCTAAGTTAGACAACTCCAATTACGGTACATGGAAATACCGAATGGAGACCATTCTTGTGCTTCAGGACAAATGGGAGTATGTTGATGGATCCATACCTAGACCATTGGCCGATCCAGCCACCAGTAGCTCTACTCCATCTGTTGTCACAGCACCAGTAACGGGATCTACATCGGGATCTACATCTACACAAACAGTTTCCGCACCAGTAGCAGATCCTGCCATTGCCCGAGCTCAAGCAGAATGGGATAAGAAAGACAAGTATGCCTATCACCTGATCAAGCAGAATGTGCAAGATGTCATGCTAGCACAGCTCAACACAGTCAAGACATCAAAAGAAGCATGGGATATGTTCGCAGCTCTCTACGAGTCCAAGAACACATCCAGGATTCTCACCTTGAGAAACCAGATCAACCAGAGTTTCCGCAATAGCAATGAAACCGGTCATGCTTATGTACTCCGCATCAAAGACTACAACAATCAACTTGCAGCAGCAGGAGAGACTATGAATCCCACAGAAATGGTTCAAGTAATCCTGAATGGACTAGGAGAGGGATATGAGAATCTAGTCCAGAGTATTGCCATCCAACGGCAAATTCCAACACTGGAAGAACTTCAGTCAGTTCTACTTGGTGAAGAACTCAGGACTCAGGCCATTCAAGCACGTAAAGGTCATTCTAATGATCAGGCATTCACAGCTTCAGACAGAAGCAGAGGCAAAGGCAGAAACAGAGGTAGATCATATCAAAAAAGTGGTCAAAATCAAAGTCAGAATCAGCATCAGCATCAGCAGCATCCTCAGCAACATCAAAATCAGCAAAGAGGAAATCATTCCAACCGAGGAAGATTCCAAGGACGAGGGAATGCATCCACCAATGTGTCAAACATTCAATGCAACTATTGTCACAAGTTTGGACACTATGAAAGAGATTGCCGCAAGAAGCAGTATGACCAAGGCAGTCAATCCAGCAGTAATCGAGGGAATTCCCGAGGAAGAGGAAATCATCGTGGTGGACATTCTAGTCACAGCCATTTTGCAAATGAACATGGCAATATGTTTCTTGCAAGTGAGGAATTGCATCAGACTGATACAATGCACCAAGACACTGATTTCAATCCCAAAGAGGATTTCAGCTATCAAGTCGACCAAGTGGAACAGGATCCTTGGTACATCGACAGCGGTGCATCATCTCATATGACAAATCATCAGGAATGGTTCACAGAAATGAAGCCATTAGAAGGTCAAAAGAATGTCATCTACACAGCAGACAATACACCGAATCCGGTTCAAGGGACAGGTGTTATCCCTATGAACAATTTCACTGGTGCAAAAGGATTAGTCAAAGATGTGCTCTATGTTCCGAAGCTCAGCAAGAACCTTTTGTCAGTAGGTCAAATGACGGAACACAACTACAAAGTCATCTTCGACGGTGATGAATGCACTATCAGAGACAAATCCAAAAGAGGTCAGCTAGTAGCAAAAGGTGTCAAGGAAGGACGCTTATACAGGATGCTAGCTACAGTACCAGATAAGCATGCCATGTCAGCTCAAATGCAACAGATGCCACTATCTGCAAAATGGCACAAGAGATATGGTCATGTCAACTTCAAGTACTTGTTAGATCTAAGGAATCAAAATATGGCAATTGGGATTCCGAAGCTACAGTTTCTTGGAAAGGTTTGTGAAGCATGCTGCTTCGGCAAACAAAAGCGAACCAACTTTGTCAGAAGTACCTCTCGTGCACGAGGTATTCTTGATTTAATTCATACAGATGTATGGGGTTATGCCCAGACCCGCAGCATCAATGGTTCACTTTATTACTTGACCTTCATCGACGACTACAGCAGATATTGTTGGGTCTACTTTCTGAAAGAGAAATCTGAAGTGTTTGCCAGATTTCAAGAATTTAAAGCCATGGTAGAGAACCAAACAGGCAGAAAGATCAAGGTCATGAGATCAGACAGAGGAGGTGAATACATGTCTTCAGCCTTCATGAACTTTTGCAAAACTCACGGCATTCGAAGACAATTCACATGTGCAGATACTCCTCAGCAAAATGCAATAGCTGAAAGGAAGAATGGGACTTTAGCAGACAGTGCTAGAGCAATGCTTAGTGAAAAGCATCTTCCGAATCAGTATTGGGCAGAAGCAATAGCTACAGCTAACTACTTGCTTAATCGGCTTCCTACCGAACCGATAGAAGGTATAACTCCTTATGAAGCATTCACTGGACACAAGCCACGCATTGGGCATCTCCGCATATTTGGTTGCATAGCATATGCCCACATACATGATGATCATCGCAGGAAATTGGATGCGAAGTCACGCAAATGCATCATGGTTGGCTACAGTGAAGAAAGTAAAGCATACAAATTGTATGATCCCATCAACCGCAAAGTCATTATCTCCAGAGATGTAATCTTCGATGAGGAATCAGAATGGAAAACCTCACCTACACAGGAGATAGAAGCATCGACTTCACAGTCATCTACAGCACAGGTTGATGAAGAAGAGCAAGAATTGCCAGCAACACCCCAATCAGCGTCACAGCAGCTCAGACGGTCTACTAGGGAAAGCAGACCACCAGCCAGATTGACATATGCTCAGAAAGGCAAAGCAATTCAGGTGGAAACCACCAACTATGCTCTTATGACTACCATCATGGCTACAGAAGAGCCAGTGTACTTCGAAGACGCAGTAGATAAGCCAGAATGGCAAACTGCAATGAATGAAGAAATGGATGCTTTGTATAAAAATAACACTTGGGAATTATGTGACCTTCCACCAGGAAAGAAGGCCATAGCCAACAAATGGGTATACAAAGTGAAGTACAATCCAGATGGCAGTATTCAGAGATACAAAGCCAGATTAGTTGCAAAAGGATTTGCACAACAATATGGTCAAGATTATGATGAGACTTATGCTCCAGTAGCAAAGATGGATTCCATACGGTTCTTGATATCACTAGCGACACTCAGTAAATGGAATGTGTATCAGCTCGATGTCAAGAATGCATTTCTCAATGGTTATCTAGACGAGGAAGTCTACATGCAACAACCAGCCGGTTATGTTGAACCAGGACAGGAGAACAAGGTTTGCCATCTCAAGAAAAGTCTCTATGGCTTAAAGCAAGCACCCAGAAGTTGGTACAGCAGAATTGACAAGTATTTTGCTGATCTGGGATACATGAAGTCAAATGCAGATCATACTCTCTACTACAAAGTTCAAGGGGAGGATATTACTATTGCACTTTTGTACGTAGATGATCTGATTGTGACAGGAAGCAAGGATAGCTTCATCAGAAAGCTAAAACAAGACTTATCTGCAGAGTTCGACATGAAAGATCTTGGACTTATGCACTATTGTCTTGGAATTGAGTTCTGGAGAGATTCAGATAGCACATTCATGAGTCAGCTCAAATATGTTGACAGTCTCCTGAAGAAGTTTCATATGGCAGATTGCAAGATTGCAGCCACTCCCATGGAACAGAGTTTGAAACTTACTAAAGATTCAGAAAAGCCTACAGTCAATGACAGATACTACAGGCAACTCATTGGATCTCTTATATATCTGACAATCACATGGCCAGATATTTGTTATGCAGTAAGCTCACTAGCACAGTTTATGGCAAATCCAAAACAGTCTCACTGGAATGCAGCCAAAAGAGTCTTGAGATACATCAGAGGTACAAGACAATTTGGGATAGAATACAGAGGAAGTCATCCACGGTTGCATGGATACTATGATAGTGACTATGCTGGAGATCATGAGACCAGGAGATCGACACAGGGATATGCATTTTTCCTTGGTCAAGGTGCTATATCATGGTTGTCAAACAAACAGCCAACTGTTTCTTTGTCTTCGACTGAAGCAGAATATAGAGCACTCACTACAGGTGCATGTGAGGCTATATGGCTCAGAAGACTATTGTCAGAAACAGATTACTTTGATGAGTCAAAGCCAACAACAATATACTGTGATAATCAATCGGCTCAAGCATTGGCCAAAAATCCAGTATATCACTCCAGAACAAAACACATTGATGTCAGAGAGCACTTCATCAGAGAAAGAGTGTTACTTGGTGACATCACACTGCGGCATTGTGATAGCAAAGAAAATGTTGCAGATATCTTTACCAAACCACTCGGTAAAGAGCTATTCGAGAAACACCGACTAGCTCTTGGTTTGATGCAGAGGAAGGACATTCCCATTAAAGGGGTGTGATGGAATGTAATGCTCAGTCCTTCTTCGATTCCCCAGAATCATCATCTTGAGGGAAGGCCTACTTCATGATGTTGATCTTGAGGGAAGGTGTTGAGAGTTCACGCTCAACATCATGTGATCATGTGTGCATAGCACCATCACGTGATCATATGTGCATAGCACTAACCTTATAGAGTGCTATAAAGGAAAGGGTTAGCTTCCCTAACCCTAACCCTAAAAAGGGTTTGTATATATTCTATTTTTTCAACTAATTCTAGTGTACAGTTAGTCATTTGTGGTGTGCTCTCTAGCTGTGCCCTCTCTCCTCATCTCCACTCTTCTCCTCTCCCCTCTTCATATTTTGTCAGTGTCTCCTCACCATAGCAATCTCCTCTTAAATCTCCGCCGAAGTGCGTGCAACTATGTGCAAACCTCCATGTGAAGTGCCTCCACAATGACGGCAAGAAATGGACGACATGAGCCCACCCAAAACACCTTTTCGGAAGACAATCAATTGCCAAATCACAAATCCCTTCCATGATGGTAAGAATGTGCATCGTGATCACCAATGTGTAGCATCATAACTATGCACAGATGCTACAAAAAACAGAGATAAATGATACGTGCAACATCAACAGGAAGAATATAGAGAATGCAAATAGAGACACAACAAGGAAAATCTATGTATTCCGGAGCAAGATCTCTCTCAACAAAGGTGTAAAAAATAATGTCGGAATGTTAGTAATAGCATGTGTACAAGAACCATTTGACAGTTAGAGAAGAGAGCGTTTGAAGACTCAACCGCTTCAAGGACTAAACCACCAATCGTTGGTGCTAATCTACCCTCACACACCCCTCAAAGTCACTACTACTAACCCGCATGGTTATGCAATAACACAACCTATGGCTGGAGAGCACACTTTGGTAGGGATTCTTCTCCAATAAGGAGAGGACCAATTCATGTATCACATCCACATCTGATTCACTTCATGGCAGATGCTTAAAATAGAGTAGTGCCACTATGAATCCGACAAGCATGCTCTATATCTAGTGTCTTGCCTTGAAACTTTTCAAGCATTATGTGGTAGGTAGACCTTTTGTCATCATTTCAAGCAATGGCCTTGCAAATCAAGTTTTGTAGTCGCTAAATCCCCTAGGCCGGTTGGCTAAGTGGTTGGCAATCCTTCAAGAATATGACTATTCTTTTAAAATTGTACAAGGGGGTTTTTCCAATTTGAAGAATGCCTTGATTGATTTGGAAGAATGTCCTACCCTTGTAGTAGCTATATAAGTAGATGCGGACAGTCATTGCCTTGGCTGCTCATCACAGTTGGCCTATTTTTCAAATGGACATCAAGTCTGCATTTTTTAATGGTACCCTAGAGGAGGAGGTATATGTGGCACAACACTTGGATTTTAGATTCCACGATCCCATAAAAAATATGCAAACTAAAGAAAGCCTTATATGGGCTGAAACAAGCCCCTAGACCTTGGTACCAATGGATAGATGTTTTCCATCATAGGCAAATCTTTATCTCGACAACACAGAGGGGGACTTGTGGCTGGTATTGATTCTATATGTGGATGACCTCATCATTATAGGGGATCATATGAAGAAGATTGCTTAGGCCAAGAGACTTCTCATTGAGGAGTTTGAGATGACTGACTTAGGCATACTTCACTACTTTCTTGGGATTAAGGTGAAGCAGGGAAAGTGCTGTATCTTTATTGCAGAGGAGAAATATTGCAAGGAACTACTCAATTTCTTTCAAATGGAAAATTGCAAAGTAGTGACTCCCATGGAAACTAGTCTGAAGCTGAGTGTGCATGATCCATCTCAACCGGTTGATTCATCACTATATTTGGTGAAGAGTTTGCTTTACCTCACCAATACCCAACCAGATATTTCCTATGCAGTTGGATTGCTCTATCAATTCTCTGGCACACCCAAGAAGTCCCATTGGGATGTAGCTATGAGGGTGCTAAGGTACTTGAAGGGTACCTACACCTATGGCATCATTTATACGAGAGGCATTGAGTTGGGAGGTTTCTACGATAGTGATTGGGCAGGTGATATTGAAACCTTGATATCGACCTTTGGATATTGTTTCTTACTCTCATCTAGAGCTGTGTCATGGCTGAGTAAGAAACAACTTATTGTCGCCCTTTCATCTACAGAGGCAGAGTACAAGGCTACTTGTATAGTGGCATGCGAAGCATTGTGGATTAGGTGGATCTTGGAGGACATGAATATGGCCCAAGAAGATGCGACGGTGGTTATGTGTGACAACCCAAGTTGCATAGCAATTGCCAACAACCACATTTTTTATGCACACAAAAGAAGAACATCAAGGCCCACTACCACTTTGTTTGAGAACTCATCGACGAAGAAGTCATAAAGTTGATGTATTGCCCGACCAATGACACAACATCTTTAGATGTCTTCACAAAGGCACTTCCTAGGGAGCAAATGGAACACCTCATTTGATGCATGGGGATCAGCCCACATTTGTGTCATTGAGAGAGGGTGTTAGAAATGTCATTGCCCCACTAGTGAGCCCTCGATTGGAGGGGACAAGGGGGTAGGAGGCTGAAGGGGAAAAATGGGCTAAGGTTACCTGGCTGTGTGGAGGACTGTGCCAACAACCTACATGGAAGATTGCACCATCATCATATGGGGGAACATGAAGCAGTATTAGGACCAACT
The DNA here is from genome assembly GCF_047967505.1 of Dipteris shenzhenensis. Taxonomy (NCBI): domain Eukaryota; kingdom Viridiplantae; phylum Streptophyta; class Polypodiopsida; order Gleicheniales; family Dipteridaceae; genus Dipteris; species Dipteris shenzhenensis. The sequence goes on from NC_141614.1 coordinate 37,684,026, forward strand.
AGCAACAGCAAAAGGTCCCAACATATGGGGCTTTATATAGGTCAGGAGGCTGGCCTAGAAATGGACCTAGGGGTAGCCATTTTGGCCCCTTTAGAGGTCAATGCAGTAGGCTACAGTCGACTAACCTAGTTGTCTAGTTTCACTACACCAGGCCCTCCTATAAAAGAACCTCCATTACTCCTTGATTCTCTATCACCAGCACTGACCTGCCTTGCACCAAGAAAGTGCACAGGGAGAGGAGAATACTCAATTCTTGCTGACAGTAGCCTTGCTGTCCTCTATGCTCATCTTTGAGCTTTTGTTTGCCCACTATTGTGGAGGAATATATCTGAGTTTTGTGCTCTCTCTATCTCCGTCTCTTTGAGTGTTGTTTGAGCTAGATCAGGAGTGTGAGATGTGAGTGATTCTATCCTGTATTTCCAACACATCCATTCATTTTAGAAGTGGGGTATATATTTTGTGGGGCCTCTACCAATGATGACAGCCCATAAGAAGTACCTCTTGGTGGCCACACAATATGTCACCAAGTGGACCAAAGTCATAGCTCTCTCAATAGTAAATGGTAAGGTAGTCTCTAATTTCACCTTTGAGCGCATATACACACGATTTGGGACACCCATGGAGATAGTATCAGATCATGGGAGTCCATTCTTAAATGAATTTGTGGACTTTCTCATGGAGCGTATGCACGTCTAGCATCCATGAGTCAAGTAGAGTGGACCAATGGCCTCTTGTGCAAGTCCATGCATAAGATGGCAATCGAAGACCAAAGCTAGAGTGATCAGAAGGTTACTGAAGTAGTTTGGGCATACATCACTCACAAGACATCCACTACACATAGCCCTTTTGAATTAGGAGTTCTACCACTTGAGATAGAGGTACCTGTGGCATGGGAGCAAAAGATGTTAGAAAATGAACAAGTAGAATCCTAGTTGATTCAAATTGAGAAACTAGATGAGACCCAGCCAAAGAGTGTCGGACCACCAAATGGACAAGAAGTTTCTTCCCAAGTGGTCACGACCATACTGGGTCATCAAAGAATGTAGCAATGGATAAGTGAAGGTTCATGAGTTGCAAGAGCCACATGGAAGGAAGGTGTTCAACAACCGATGTCTCAAGTCCTTCTTTGTGACAACCCTCCACTTGTCCTCCTAGGCATTATAATATTGAGATGGAGCCATGGAGCCTCTTAGAGTTAGGATAAGAAGGTTTGATTTTTTAGGGGAGGAAATTTTTGCGTGCTATTGAGGATGCGCAAGGCCAAGCCCACATGGGAGAGGCTTCCACCCACACCATGCATGTGGGAGGATTCATTTATGAGGGGATCCCCCTTCCTTTGGTTATAAAAAGGAGGGACTATTGCTTTATGCGACACGCTCATTCTTGTATAGGCACCATTCTAGCATTTTGATTTCCCATACTCCCTTTCAATATAGCATGACCCTCTTTCATTGATGTCTCTACCTCCTCATTCCCCCTTATCATGTACATGCTTCTCACCCTCCTCCACCCCCTTCCCTCTTGCACCACAGCCATTTTCTTCATTCCCACCCCTCCTCTTTGCTTTCCCCCACCCATGCTATTGCTTTCTCCCTCACCTCCCCTCTCCCCCATGGATCTTGAGCATTGCCATGGCCTGTGCCTGACGGCATGTGTTGGTTTTTGTCATTTGTGGTAACACCTATATATAGCTAAAATATAAAATATAACTAAGATAAAATAGAGCTATAGAACTATTGAACTAAATAATGAAGATAAAATAGATTTAATGAATATAAAAAATAACCTAAACATATAAAGTAATCTATATATATATATATAGCAAAAACTATATAAGTACAAATATCTAAGTCAAAATAAATATAACATAGATATAACCATTTGTGAGCTCATAGATCACTAACATTCCACTCCTTCTTTTAAATTGTTGTTTGAAATCCTTATTTGAGAAAGCTGGATACCCGTTATGGGAAACAAATCAAGGTGAAATTATTGGAGCAAGTGATGGGGACATCATCATGGTGAGAGAAAATTTAGAGCTCCCATCGATACCCTTGTGTAGGCTTGTCATAAACAAGGCCATCAAGAAAGTGGGCAATAAGCTAGGAGTTCTTGAGGATAGGTTTTATTATTGTGTTGCTTGGGCATCCGAGTGAGTCATACCTTGTATGGTCAGATGACCGCAGTGGGCCATTTTAGAATGACCTTGATTCAAAACCGAATTGGGTGCACCTAAAGGGAAAAAATTCTTGGTTTGGGATGGCAACCACAGAGGCTGAGGGCCTGCTGGCTAAAGTGGATCAACATAGGTACTTGTCTTTCCTTTTGTCTATTTGACATTTAATCTTTTCTTCCATGTGTTCATCCTTCCCACCATTAGGAACTTATAAATTTCCTTTACCTTATAGTATATTCAAACTACCCACAATGACATATTAGAGTGCTTTGCAAGTTCTTGCAGATCATGGAAGATTCTACTTGATTGTGAATGTTTTTTTATCTCTGTGGCAATCAATCATCTCACCCATTGCATCTCTATATGCAGTCTTGCTCATCTACATGTCCCTCACACATAATTGCATAATATTTTCATGATGGAGAAGTTCAAAACTACAAATAGAGACACACTCATGTTTTATTTTTACTACAAGGAGAAAAGACTAGTGGAGGCCATGCTTGCGAGGGAGAGGAGTGAGCATTCAAGTCTTGGTACAAATTTCCAATGTTTGTTCTTACACAATTTGTTTTCAAGGTAAGTTCTTTAGGGTTATACATTCCTTGCATTTTAATCCTTTGGAACATGTTATCTCAAACACTTGCAAGTGGCTCATGTGCGGGAGGAGTACCAGTGTAAGTTCAAAGAGGAGATGGACAAAGTGGACACCCAATCCCTTGTGCAAAACACTTGTAGGTGGCTCATGTGCGAGAGGAGTACCAGTGTAAGTTCAAAGAGGAGATGGACAAGTGGACACCCAATCTCTTGTGCTAGAGGATTGTGATAAGATGAAAGATAAAGCCCTACAGCCTGCAGAGGATAAGGTAAAGGTGAAAGGATACAAGATTCAATCCATCTCCAATCTTGCTAATGGGGAGGGTTTCTTTGGTGTGTGTTTTGCCATAAATTGGGACATGAAAGGAAAGATCATGATTGTAAGGAGTCAAAATGAGCTCAACATGTTAGGCTCAACAAAGATAACTCCAAAGAAGTATACTATATTGGAGTCTCCTATTCTGAAATGTGTTCTACGTGGCCATGCAATGGAACTCATGCTTGTATTTGTAAATGTTTCTATGGTGCAATGTGAATAATGGTTTTTATAATGGCATAAAAAGGAGGTGTTGCATGTTTTGCCCACTGATGTATCATTGCAAGAGGAGCTTGGCATGCCAAGAGACACCAAGGAATGGAGATGATACATTGTCAAAGAGACTTATTGGGCCCAAATGGTGGAGCTGGCATATGAGTTGATAGAGCATGTGGATCCAAATGTTGATGCACTCATCATATAGGACACGTTCTTGAAATAGCACTGGACATGAAGAGCTCAACACCTGGTGTAATAGGCAACCACATATGCATATGTCAGTGCGTCACCTGGTGTACATGTAACGTTACATGTGATTTTCCTCTACATGCATATTGCTAGTTCTTGTGTGAATTTCTTGTAGGTGGGTTCGCTTGCTTGTTGGTGAGGGTAAGCTCAAGGACCTGTTGTAAGAGTGCAATGATTGGTTGCTGAAGGAAGGGACCTTTTCCATGTTTCTTAACTCATTCTAGAAGCGTCTTGGTGGCTCGATAGATTGGGAGATGTAGAGGTGCCCCTAGTGGCTAGAGTACATAGGGGAAAATGTCCCTTGCACCGAATAGAAGTTGCATGAAGGTATGTTTGTCTTGTTTCAACTCAATTAATGCTCATATATGAAGCCATGCAATGGAACTTACCCTCATATTTGTGCAAGCCCAGAGTTTGTGGCTTGGATGGATTTGCAAAAAAACAAGACAATAGATATTGGTTCCACCACAAAGAGGGAGAAATTTACTAAGGCAAGACATGAATGAGAGCACTAAAAAAGTGGCAAGGACTCTGGAGTTTGAAGGTGGCCCTAGTGGTGAAGGAAGGATAGGTCAGGGGATGACACAAGCACCTAGGACAGGGGAGACGAGGATGACAATATGGATTTGAGAAAGGGTAAGTGAGCATGAACGAATATTATCTTAACTTGCAAGAGAGGTTGGTTGATCAATATAGGATGTTTCTTGACATTGTGATTTTCAACTTCCTATAGAGGTGGAGGTGGAGGTGTACCATCAATTCATTAAAGCTAACTTAATAGAGGTGTACATGCTCTTGGATGAGGGAAAGCGTGGCACCCTAGTTATATAGTGGATTTGGTAACGCAACTAGACAACATTAGTATTAATGCATAAACTAGCATTATTAGTGCAATGACTGGCTCCGGCATGGTGTTAGCATAGTGACTCAATGTTATTATACAAACAACTCACATTATTATAGCAGTAACTCAACATTAGCCTAAAAACATGTAATTGCAGTAAGGAGTCATCGTGTTAGCACAAAAACAATGACACTTGGCAATATATGGTAGCAAGTCAATGTCAATAGTACAATGGGTCAACAGTTGTCGCATTAGGCTTATAGCAAAGAATGAGACAGTCATTGTTGCATTATCAATTGTTGCATTAACCTTAAAGTAGTGACTTGATTTAATAGGACCTATTGTGGAATTTGATTGAGTGATTGACCCTCTTGGACTTCACCTATGTTAGTGTGAGTGCATGTGGGTTCACATGGAGGCTACAAAAATAAATTACTAACCTTAACATCGTGTCGACTTGGAATGCATAGTTGTGAGCTAGGGACCCTACAAAAGGAGTGTATGCAGACTCATGGACCCTAATCACCTACTTGGACTGATTCTAAACCGATATTTGTAGTAACATAGCAAGTTGATGTGGCCGTGGCAGTTTTCTATTTTCACCTACAATGGCAACAACCTATTCTCACCTAGACTGAATGCATGAACAATGGACTAAATGTTGAGATATCGAGCTCCACTCGTGATATGCCAGGGTGACCATTGTGCATTTATGTCATCGACTTGTTAGCTGCAGATGTAGTTGGTACACCGCCCATGAATAATAGCTAGATGATAGCTATCCTTATGTACTCTAGTTCGTGGCTCAGTTAGTATGCCACCTTAGTTAGCTGAATTTGGTTTCAGACCCACATATAGGGTTCTCCTATTTCTTTGTACTAGAGTTCTTTTGGCTTTCACAACTAAGAAGAGGAAAACTGTTTTCAGCCTCCACCTTTGTGTGTATTCCCCCATTGTGTATGTGAGAAAGCCACAAGTGAGACTCCTTCCTTCTCTTCCACTATCTTCACATGGTATCAGAGCCTGGTTCGTGGTAAGGAGCTCAAAAAAGCAAACCAAGTTTGTAGTGTCCTGGTAAGAGGACCAGTGTTGCTTTCCTTTTTCGAGTTTGGGAGCAAATCTCTGTAGGTAGCACAACCGAAAAGTGTAAGAGTGCATTGTCTCAGATTGAGATGCCCTTCGTGGTGTGGCGAGAGGGCAATATATGATTTGAGGCCATTTCAGGGCCTGTTTTGGAGGTAGAAGTTTTCTCCAAGCACTGAGAAAAAGGCCCTGTTTTTGCTGTTCGACCACTGCTCTGCAGGTCGGTGAAAAGCTATTGCAGAAATTGCATCGTATGCCTATGCGCAGAGATATTGGGAGTTGTAGAATCATCCTTATTGCCTGTTGATGCAAAATCATCACTAGGAAGTGACTGTGTGGTCAAATACCACTTTTGTCAGTTTTGCGGGTTTGCCCGTGTGAGGCAAAAGCTGTGTTTTTTGCAGTGACAGAATATTCTGCAGTGTTCTGTAATGGCGTCCGATTCTCTTTCACAGATTGTCACTAAAAAGCTTGACAAGAACAACTTCCAAGCATGGAAGTTTAGAATGACGAATTTCCTTATAGGAAAAGGCTATTGGGAGTTCATTATAGGAAATGAAGAAGAACCAGTTCTTCCTAATGTTCCAAATCAACATGAAATGTAGGCATTTAAAGGATGGCATGAGAGAGCCAGAAAAGTTATGTGCTGGCTGTCTATCAGTATTTCAGATTCTATGATTGTGCATATTCAGGATGCAAGTACGCCAAAGGAGGCATGGGATACTTTGGCAAAAATGTACAACACAAATACGCAAGCCAAGAAAATGCAGCTCAAGCAGGAGTTGCGCAATGTCTAGAGAGAAAATATGAGCATCAATGACTACCACATGAAGGTGAAGAAAATTGCAGATGCACTTGCTTCCATTAGGTCACCAGTGGAAGATGATGATTTAGTTTCTGTGACCTTGAATGGTCTAGGAAAGGATTATGCACAATTCCAGACATCCATTGCCGTCCGTGAAAAATTTCCTGATTTTGAGGAGTTGTTTGCTCTTCTAATTTCTGAAGAGCAAAGAAATGGTGGTGCATCTTCTTTAGGAGGAACTTCAAAAGAAACTGTCTTCTACTCAAATGCTCGAAGAGGTAGAGGTAGAGGTAGAGGAGGCCGATCTAGAGGCCATGGTAGAAATTAGAATATGCAGCAAACTCAAGAAAACTAGTCCTTTGGAGGAGGACGTGGCAACTCTAGAGGCAAGGAGAGCCAAAGAGGTCGTGGTGGATGGCAGAGAGGCCAAAATGCAAACAGCAATGTTGAATGCTACTATTGTGGTAAAATGGGTCATATGGCTAAAGACTACTACAAAAAGCAGAATGACATTATGAATGGAAAATTGCAGCAAGGCAATTTTGCATCCTCTATTAGACAGGGTGATGACAGAAATGAGCGTTTGTTTATGGTGTAGCACATGACCAATTCTGTGACAAGTGCAGAAGAAAGTAATGATGTGTGGTATGTTGACTCAAGGGCATCAAACCACATGACAGGTCATGCAAAATGGATGCAGGATGCAAGGAAAATGGAAAGACCAGGATTTGTGGAGACTGGTGATGATACTGCACATCCTATTGTGCAAATTGGTAAAATTCCTTTGTCTATGTAGGATGGGAAAAAGAAATACCTGTCTGATGTATTTCATGTCCTGAATATCACCAAGAACCTGGTCTCTATTGGTCAAATGGTTGAGCAGGGCTTGCAGGTCAGATTTAATCCTCATGGATGCTTTGTTGAGGATATGAAAAATAACGGTCGCTTGATAGCAAAAGGAAAGAAGAAGGGTAGGATGTTTACGTTTGATGCAGACATGCCTGAATTGAGTGTAGCAATGTTTGCACATGGGACCGATGTAGTTGTAGATATTGATATCTAGCATAAACACATTGGTCATGTTAATGTACATCAACATAAATCAATGCAGGCCCAAAATATTGTTGCAAGATTGCCTAAATTCAAGGTTGCAGAAATGCATAAGGTATGTGAAGCCTGTCAATTTGGAAAATAGGCAAGGAAACCATTTCCTAGACATGTTCAAGAGAGTAAGAAGCCATTGGAATTAATACACTCTGATGTGTGGACTACTAAAGCTGCATCTATTAGAGGCTGTCATTACTTTGTCATTTTTATTGATGACTACAGCAGAAAAGTTTGGGTGCATTTTATGAAAAAGAAAAGTGAAGTGTTTGGGCATTTCAAAGCTTTTAAAGCTATGGTTGAAAAAGAAACAGGCTTGCAAATAAAATGCCTAAGGTCTGATGGAGGGGGAGAGTACCTCTCAAATGAGTTTGCAAGGTTCCTGCAGGAGCATGGCATAAAGTAGTAGTATTCATGCAGTCATATCCCACAACAAAATGGACTTGCAGAAAGGAAAAACAGGCATATTGGAGAGGTATCTCGGGCCATGCTAAATGAAAAAGACCTATCAAATTATTATTGGGCTGAAGCAGTTGCTACAGCAGTTTACGTAATGAACAGGACTCCCACTATAGCAATACATGGCATCACGCTAGAGGAGATGTATACTGGTAGGAAACCAGATATTTCTCATTTGAAAGATAGCCCATCTCTCCACTTTCACCATAACCCAGAAAGATGCATTTCCTAGACTTAGGATCTAGCTTCTTTCGAAGCTCTTTTGGCACATGCGCATATGCCTCACACCCAAATATACGCAAATGAGAGTAAGAGGGCTTCTTGCCACTCCATGCCTCTTTAGGAATACCACCATCCAAACTCTTACTAGGTGATCTATTGATCACATGCACTGCAGTCTTCATTGCCTCAGCCCAAAAACCACCAGAAAGACTTGCATTGGAAAGCATGCATTGCAACCTTTCTTGAATGGTATGATTCATCTTTTTTGCAACTGGATTTTGCTCTGGAGTACAAGGGGATGTGAGCTCCCTTTTAATCCCATGTGTATCATAGAAATGCTGAAAGTCATGAGAGAGATACTCTCCACCATTGTTAGTCTGTAGGCATTTAACTAGCTGACCCACTGAAATAAGACTCTTGGTCAAATTAGGCACATGTCTCACATGTTTCAAAATAAATGCAGACCCATTTGCAAAAGAAAACTTTATGTCACCTACTCCCACTATGTCACATGCATAGTCATTTCCAAGATGCACACAACCTGTCTTTCCACTGTCATAAGTGGAGAACCATTCCCTATGGGGAGTAACATGGAATGAAGCACCAGAATCCAAAATCCAATCTTGGGAATATGCATCATCTGAAGTGGTAAGCAACTCTACAGATAAACTAGACATGAAGAGAACGTCATTGTCACTATCATGTGTGACTGCATTGATCTCCTCGATCTTCACTTTTCCTTTGTCCTCCCTTGGACTCTCTTCCTTTTTATCTGCACCCCAATTTGCATTCTTTTCCTTATCCTTTTGCTCTCTTTTTAGCTTGTAGCAATCCTTTTTCATATGGCCCTTCTTGCCACAGTGGTAACACTCAATGTACCGTGCCCTGGATTTGCTACGAGACTTCCCTCTTTCTTGGGACTTCCCCCTGAACTGTGATCTGCCCCTTTGCACATTTAAGGCTGCATCCTGCTTGTTGCCATCCATAGACTTCCGTCTAATCTCCTCGGCCAACAAGCTACCCACAACATCATCAAATTTTAGTACTCCACCAGGTGCAGAGTTACTGATAGCTATACGGAAGGTATCCCATGAGGATGGCAATGAACATAAGAGAAATATTGCCTTAGTCTCCGCATCAAAATTCATCTTCTGAGTCTGAAGCTAGCTGAAAATAATATTGAATTCATTCAAGTGAGAAGCAATGGAGACCCCTTCCTTCATCTGCAGCTCAAACAACCTCTTCATGAGGTAAACTTTATTAGAGGCAGTTTCTTTTTCATAAGTGGCACACAGTTTCTTCCATAAATCTTTCATAGTCTGCTCATTCACTACTGTGAAATAAACTGACTCTGCAAGATGAAGTCTAATAGTAGATTTTGCTAATGCATCCAACTCATTCCAATCATCCTCAGACATATTTGCAGGCTTAGCTTCAATCCCTGCCAAGGGTTTAATCTGCTTCTTTTGAATAAGCACATCCCTTATCTATTCTTTCCACAAAGAAAAGTTTGTCCCATCAAACTTTTTAATTTTGAAAAACTCCTTTTCAAACATGGAAGAGGATGCCATAATGCAAATAAAGCAAAATCCCAAATGCTAGTGCCTACAAGAGAGAATCACACCAAATATCAGGTGCACCCAAATGTGTATGCCACAATAGAGTGAAATATCACCAAAACTCATGTCTCAAAGCACCTGACTCATGTGCATATACTATGCATCCATATGAGCAAATCTGGCCCAAAAGAAAATGCCAATAAGTGCCAAATGACTCAAGCATAAACACCGTCCACTGGTATATGCATTAATAATATCTCATCCAAGAGAGCATAGCACTATCAGTGCATCGCCTACAATGTGTCAAAGCTGTCCCTTAGCATAAAATAGCATCTATGTGCAAAGCGTCCATAAAAATAGCATCCCACAAGGCAATCTGCCCTATTAGCGCATCCAATAAGGATCGCAATGCATCCAAATGGCCTATAAATCATCCACTACAACCCAATGCACACCACGAATGAGCGCACACTGCTCAAACTACAACCAGAGTGATCTGCATAAGGTATGCTCAAGAAATCATAGTCCCACGGTAATGACCGCTATTGAAAATAGAACCTGAGATGCCTCAAAACATGGGTGCCATTGCATAATCGGACTCAGCAAGAAAATCTACAAATATCTCTCTTCTGCTAAAACTCCAAAATCCCAACCGATGAGTGAGAAATGGGAGTCAACACTTATCCACTGCCATGTGGCATAAATCTAAGGTTTCAAAACCTTAGAATGAAAAATGCATAACAGAGAGACGAAATCGAATACATAGAGATCTATAACTCTAAAAATCCTCCATCGAATCACATAAGAACTGACAGGTAGGTGTTTTTGGGTGTCTGGAACGCAATGGGATAAACGGTTTTGGAAACCGTGGTCTCAATCACTGGGTCTAACACACGGAGTAAAAAATGTTTTTGGAAACAGAGCTGTTTGTAAACTCCACCAAAGTGCGAATGATGAGCAACATAGAAGTTTTAGGACCTCTTGAGTCCATTGGTACTGATAGATCTGCAAATGGTTGCTCCAAACTTGAGTTCCAACACCCGGGCAGAAAAACGCAGAAACTGACACAGTGAGTCAGGAATCCAATGCAATGATCCTAGATTCAATAATGAAGGTGTTTCCAAGCTCTTGAAGTGAAGTGGACATTAAAAGCAAGCAATAGTTGCCTCTACAAGTCAATACGGAGTCTCTGTCATCGAACAGAACAGGGAAAAGCTCAAAAAATGACTTTTTCTTTGAAAACACTTAACAGGCTCTCAAAACCACTTTGCAAAACCAAAGTGACTTTTCCAAAGGTTCCTCCAAGGTCTTTGCACACTCGGATGTAAGTAAAGTCACCCACAAAGCTTCCCACAGAGCTTCTTTTTCCTCCCACAGAGCTGCTGAGCTTCTAAGCATTCATGCACACTCAGCTAGATCACCCGGGCTCTGATACCTGTTGAGAGTGCTCTCAACGGAAGCAAGAATGGAAGAGGGAGAGATAGAAATAGAGAGCCACACAAGTTTTGGTGGGTGCAGAACACCCTAATCTTCTTTTTCATTCATTTATATATGTGTTTGAGTATTGTACATAACCGAGGTAAAGGCACAATGACCTTTAACCCCCACACAGACCCTGTTTGTTTGCTGACCAGAACCTGGACCGGCTCTTGCATCTCCGTCCATCTTGGGTTGTTGTTCGTGCAGAACCAGCTTGCGATAGGTCGGCAAAAGAACAACCGCACTCCATCTTGCCACCTGCCTATCCCATTCCACCTGCACATCACCATGAAGAGCTTCCAAGAACGAGCCCATCTGCTCCATGTTAACACTCACATTTCCCGAAAAAGTTGCAAATACTCTGCTAGTGCATCTGTAGTACGTCAGCATAGCAACTCATGCTCAATGCTCGACATATACTCCGCATGTAGCTGTTGCGTGGCCTGTGAATGTGCTTCCACCACTTGAACTTTGGCTTCAAGGACTGTCATCTGGTCCTCTAGTTGCCACACCCGTTCCTACTGACCTCACAGAGCCTCATTTTCCATGCGCAACTATGTGACTTCCGCCTCTAAGTTGGTCACTCTAGCAAACTCACCCCCTGCACCAATTTGTGAAGCTATTTGGGTGAGCAAATACGAACAAAACTGTAGCTGCACATGCATAGGCTGCGCCCAAAAATTGAAGCTGATAGATGACACCAGAGACACACCTGCAAACTCTGAGATCGATGTTAACACTTTTGCTGCTGACACTCTCACCGCATCAGAGACCACCCCACTGATGTTGTAGGAGTCAGTGCAATCATTGTTGCTGCATGCTACTGAAGCTGCTCCATCCATTGTTGCGTAAGGGAACCTCCCACCACCGGAGTACCACCTAGAATCACTGCTGTAGTGGACACTGGAGACATCGTCACCCACTCTACCACGACTGGTAATGCCATAGGTGTAGACACAACAGTTTCCATCGTTGCCACCCCACTGTGGAATGCCTCCCACACCACCTATATGTGAAGGAGTTGAGGGTGCAACGGGAGACACCACCCCCTAGCTAAGGTGAGGCTTCTTCCTTCGTTGTTTCATAGCCACTCGACCAGAAGATTAATTAATTTATTAATGAATCTTAATTAATTAGTTAACCTAACCAAATTAAACAAATCAAGCTAAACCAAACTAATCTCCTAAATAATTACATTGTAATTAAATAAGTTCATTCAATAAAATAAACTAAAGAACTTAATTAAAATAATTCAATGAACTAAACTAAGGAAATTAAAATAATTAATTAATTAATTTGATTAGTTTAATTAATGTAAATAAAAGATTAACCTAAGCATAGTATAATTAATCCAATAAACTAATTAATTTAATTAACTAATTAATCCAACCTGATTAAATATTAGAACAATGTAGTTTAATTAATTAATTAATCTATATTATTTTAATTTAATTAATTTAGCTTATTCTAATTAATCTAGCCTAATCTAGATTAATTAATTAGTCTAGATTAATTAGAATAAGATAAATTAATTAAATTAAAATAATATAGATTAATTAATTAATTAATCTACATTGTTCAATTTACATAATTATGATTTAATTAAATACGTTTATTTAGCAAGATTAATCAAAATAATTTGTCTAATTAAAATGATTAACTAATCTAATTAGTGATTAAATGATCAAAATAATTAATCTAATTAATCATTTTGCTAAATGATGTACATGTTAAAAGAAAAAGGAGACACGGCGTACACCATATGTGAATTAATATTTTTGCTCAATTTTCTATTCTTTCCCTAATTGAGCTACATGTTCAAAACAAAGAGATGTGGCAAAGATATGGCATACGCCATATGTGAATTAATCTTTTTGCTCAATTTTGTATTCTTTCCCTAATTGCGCTACATGTTCAAAAGAAAGAGATGTGGCATACGCCATATGTTTCACATTACCTTCATTTTGATTTTAGATTTTTTTTGAGAATCTCGCTAGAAGTTGGAATACTTCCCACTAGTTGGTACTTGTGAAATGACTTGTGAAATGATTAACACTCTCTCTTTATATATTCGTACCCCTTTCAAAAAAACTCTTCCCGCCCAAAATTTCCCTCTTTTACACTAAAATTTCAAATTGTACAATTTTTAATTTTATAGTTCTCTACATTTGCTGCGCTGTAGGCCACATGTGCTGAAGGACGAGCTTAGGCACTTAGGTTGGGGGTTTTCCTTTGTTGGTCGGAGGGTTCGAAGTCACTCCATGCCATGGAGTCATCCTCATCCATGAGATTCCCCAACACTAATGCCCTTCACTGTCCCGTCGAATAGCCATTGTGATTCAAACTACAGGTTATGGATCCTGCCTCTTCCCCTCATAGTAAGCTACCGCATCATAACAGATTGATCGGTTTTTTACCCAAAAACCTTCGCTCAAAATATCGTTTCTAGTAGGCTTTCTATTAATAAATTAGCCTTCATCCTGCTTTTATTTGTTTAAGCGTAACTATTTCCTTTCTGCTAATTCTTTTGTTTCTAGTAACAGAGTTTGCAAAGCCTAATCTGCTTGATCATCTACAAACAAGCTTAACATTTTAATGCTGCATTTGAAACAGTGCTTTATCACCCTCCAGTAGTATCAGCGGTAACTCGTCAATGGCATGTGGGCGAGCTCTAGCTTGGGTGCTTCCAGTCATCATTTTGCTCATTTCTACCCTACAGCTACATTAATCAACTAATTGCGGTTGTACTACACTTACAACATTTTTTCTATATCCAGGTGAAGGATCCAGGTGAAGGTGTAGCCTTGACCTACAAAATCTATCATTAGCGTATACAACATTGATAAGATGAGAGGTAACATGGCTTTCTCATGAGAGTGTACACAATTGCGGTCTTGAAGTAAGATTGCAGGGCAGTACACAAATTTTGGTGTAGCATTCATTATCAAATCACAATGGCTGTTAAAACTCTAGCTCACTTGGCAGTCTTTCGGCAAGCTATGCATAGTTGGGCAATAATTGGGTGCCCATCGACCAAGAAAACAATCGCAAGAGGTTGTAGTGGTGCGTACTGTTACCTAGAAAAGAAATCAGGACAAGAGGCTAGACACTAAGCATGGCAATGCTCAAGGGCCATAAAGGAAAGGAGAACATGAGGGTGAAACATTGTCATGGGTGGGGAAAAGGGATTAGAAGGGGAGGGAATGAAGAGGGAGACTATGGCACAACGGGAAAGGGAGAGGGGAAAGAGAAGCATGTTGATGATGGGAGGAGGAATCTAAAGATGAAGACATCAAGAGAAGAGGGCCATGCTGTATTTGAAAGGAAAGGAAGGGGAAATCAAAGCACTAGCTAGGTGGCTTTACAAGAATGAGCGTGTCCCATCAAGGAATAGCCCCCTCCTTTTATAGCCAAGAGAGGGGGTCTCTCCCAATAAATGCATCCTCCCACATGCATGATGTGTGTGGAAAAGTCTCCCATGTGGGCTAGGTGGTTACGCACTCTCCATTGTGTGCGACAACCCTTTGCCTCATTTTTCCACATAAATCAAGCCCCATATCTCAAGTCTATGATACTCCCTTGGTCTCTTCCCAATTTTATAATACGTTCAAACCTCTAGGAGGACAAGTGGAGGGTTGGCACAAGGAATCTTGCCACCTCATCCTATTTTCCCCATTATTTAACTTGCATCCTTGGACTATCTATACCCCCCCACATGGGCCTATCCTACATGGAGGGAATAATCCAATAATATCCATCTCCACCTATTTTATATTACTTCTCTCATAAACTTTAGGCGATATGTCACTAAATGCAGGCATGCGACTGCCTAGGTGGAGGGGTGGCACATGGAGGAACCATGCCACCTTACATTTTATAATATTACTACCATGGATTATGTACAACACACCTTATGGGTCCTCTTATGTGGAAGGGTGGCACATGGTCATGCCCTGCCTTTATGCCTTTTTCCTTAGATAAATTTATCCATAATAGCTCCCCCCCCAGGCAAGGAATGCATAGCATTTCCATGCTTGGGTCCATCATGCACAAAGAAGGGCTTGAGGTAACGCTTGTTGATCACCTTCTTGCCATATGGCTCATGCAGCTCCCAAACTTGTACATACCCATTGTTAGATATCAATGCTCCACTGTCGTGTAACTACGCGGGAACCAGCTAACTCTACTTGTAAGCCCCCCATATGAGGAGAAGGCATTTGAGTAGCTCGGTTATCTGGTAGGTCCTGGTTTGGACACTAGATGGGGGCCATGTGTGGCTTGATGGCTGGATGGCTTCAGATAGAGTTGGCACACCGCCAACTAGGCTACATGCAATTGCGGGAAGGCATCCCTTGACTGACCGCACTGAGGGTAGATGGAGCATTTCCCGGGGCAACCCACTCTCAGGTTGTAGGGCCCGTTTGGAGCCTCAGATGATCCCGGATGGCTCTGGGCCAAACAGAGACCATAGGTTAGTTGCTCTGTTTTGTGCACCGGTTCTATCGTATGGTCAGTGGCCTATTTTGGGACCGACCCCTAGTTGATTGTTTTGGGCGGATTGGGTCATGGTCACCCAATTGAGCCTAACCGACTACGACTGGTGGCTATATAAGAGCAAGCCCGTGAAGCCCATTTCATCACTGGCTACAGCAACCCTGATTCCTTAGCATCCAGCCTCCATCTTCTACTATTTCTAGCATGCCATCGAAGCTTCTTTCACCAGAGCGCACGTTTGGGAGGTAGCGCCATCTATTGTATGAGTTCTGTAATAATCAAAATTTTTTATTCTCTATACTATCTTGTTTTCTCTCTTGCGTACGAGATCTTGTTATCTGTTGAGCACAGATGTTGTATTATTTTCTTATATGGTATCAGAGCCTGGACTCTAGCAGCAAGATTTGGTAGTGTGTTTCTGTTTGCGAGCAGATTGTGAGAGATGGCCCTACTCACAAGACTGCGAATCCCACTATTTGGAGAAAGCAGAAAGTTGGACGGCTCTAACTATCGACTCTAGAAGTTCAAGATGAAGACCATCCTAAGCGCATACGATCTTTGGGACACTGCTACTGGGGTGGACGTGAGGCCGGACCAATGCAGGACAACAGATAGTACCAACTATGGATGAGATTCTCATGTGGACAAGAAGAAATGTAGATGCGATGTGTTCTATTGTCTGTAGTGTTAGTGATTCCATCATGGAGTTAATTCAACATGTCACCACAGCGGAGGAGGCTTGGACGGTCTTGAAAAATCAGTATGAGACCATGAATTAGATGCAGATTTAGAATCTGGAGACTCAAGTCGCGAACGAGAAGTTGTCTGAGTCTGAAGTGGTAGAGAAGTTCATCACCAGGGTGAAGAATCTGCGTGATCAGATGACTGCAATTGGCATCACCATCACCAACGAGAATCTAGCACGAAGGTGCATATGGATTCTCCCACCAAAGTACGATGGTATTGTTATGATGCTGAATACGTAGAATAGAAATCTGCCCCTCAACTTTGAGGATTTCAGCGCAATGCTTCTGGAGAAGGAGATGCGTCAAAAGATGAGGACTGGAGAAGATTCGACTTTCTGGACTTGATCAAACAAAGTTAAGGGTAAGGACTCTGGTAACCCATCTTCTTCTGATGATAAAAAGAGAAAGAAGAAGATCAAGTGCTTCTATTGCAACAAGGTAGGGCACAAGCAGAATGAGTGCCGAAAGAAGATTGCAGATGAGAAGAATGGAGTAAAGAAAGAGTCCAGCAATAGCACGCAAGCAGTATCAGTAGAGCTATTCATCGTAATTGAGGAGATTTGCATGGAGGCAGTTCATGTACCTACGGATGAACCGTGGATCATTGACAGTGTTGCATCATGCCACATGACCGGTCGGAAGGATTGGTATACCTCTCTACAGCCGATAGGGAATAACATCCTAGTAGCAGTCGGCAATGATGCAAAATGTCCAGCAAAAGGAAAAGGTACGATTGCTCTCAAGTCAGACGGAGTTGTAAAATAGTTGTCCAATGTTCTTTATGTGCTAGATATCAAGAGGAACTTGTTGTCTATTTCCGCGATCACGGATCGGGACCTCAAAGTTCAATTCGATAAGAATGGTGCACAGATTCTGGATCTTCAAGGGAAGGTCATTGGTAAAGGTATATGACGCAACAACATTTATGAACTCTCAGCTGTCAGTGCTCAAGCGGAATGTGAAGAACACTAAGCTGTGGCATGAGAGGTTTGGTCATCTAAAACTTAGTTCTTTGAAGGAGATGCATAAAAGTGGAATGATTGTAGACCTACCAAAAATTTCAGATCTGCCCGATGTATGTGAAGCTTGCATGATGGGCAAGCAGCATTGGCATCCCTTTCCTAAACAGGCCAATAGGGCAAAGGCTCCTCTAGAGCTCATTCACACGGACCTCTGCGGAAAGATGGAGATGGAAGCTTTGGGTGGTTCCTACTACTTCATGACACTGATCGATGACTACTGTAGAAGGATATGGATATACTTCCTAAAGACTAAAGATGAGGCTTTTGGTAGGTTCAAGGAAGGGCATGTAATGGTCGAGAAAGAAATAGGGAGGAAGGTGAAGAAGTTGAGATTAGACATAGGTAGAGAGTTCACATCAACTCAATTCAAAAGTTACTGCAAAAGTCATGGAATCAAGAGGCAGAAATCCCCACCACATACAACACAGGAAAATGGAGTAGTAGAACGCAAGATGCGCGTCATCTGTGAAATGGGCCGGAGTATGATGAAAGAGAAAGATTTGCCAAAGACTTTCTGGGCTGAAGCATGTAACACTACAGTTTACATCTACACGAAGGTTGTGAACGGGATGACTCCACTACAAGCCTTTTCTGGTAAGAAACCTTCAGCTGCACATTTCAGAGTTTTTGGATGTGACTGTTTTGTGCATGTCCCTGATGCTACCAAGACCAAATGGGAACTAAAGAGCCAGAAGTGTATTTTCTTGGGCTACAGTGAAGAGCGAAGGGTACCATCTCTTTAACCCTGTTACCAAGAAGGTAATTGTAAGTCGGAATGTGGTCTTCTCAGAACAGCCGCATCAATTGGAGGAGGATGCTTCCTGCCCAAACAACTAAGACCAGGACATTCATCTAGTACCGCCACCAATAGCAGACCAAACTCCCCCAACGGTGCTTGGGAGGATTCAAGACAAAGAAGATGAAGAAGAGCCTATAGAACCACAACGGCAACGGCCATTCCCGAAGTGGGTAAAGCAGCTTTTGGATGGCAGAGAACCTCTAGCCATTGAGGAGGAACCATCTGAACACCGCCGGTCCAAGAGATTAGAGGAGCAAAGGAGGGTGCAGGAACACTTGGTCAACTATGCTTTGATGGCAGAAGTGATCCGTGTTGATGAACCCAAGTGTTTTGAAGAGGCACAGGGCGATGATAGGTGGATGGAGGCTATGCAGTCAGAGTAAGGCTCCATAATGAAGAATAACAATTGGGACCTTGTGGATCGACCACCAAAATGCAAGGTAATCGGAACCAAGTGGGTGTACAAGACCAAGTACAAGTCCGACGGCATGTTGGATAAGTACAATGCTCGGCTCGTGGCAAAAGGATTTGCACAGGTACATGGTTTTGATTATCAAGATACTTTTGCTTCCACAACTCGACTAACCACAATTCGCAGTGTTTTGGCTTTAGTTGCCCAGGGAAGTTGGCCCGTGTTTCAAATGGATGTGAAATCCACCTTTCTGAATGGAGATCTCAAGGAGGAGGTATACGTGGAACAAGCACCAGGTTTTGAGATCCCCAGTTCAAAAGGTAAAGTCTGCAAACTGAAGAAGGCACTTTACAGGTTGAAACAGGCCCCACGAGTGTGGTACCAACAAATTGATGCCTACTTTCTGCAAAACGGGTTCAGGAGGAGCCCATCTCATGCAAATTTGCATATCTTTAGAGAAGGAGGTAGGTGTATGATCGTGGTCCTTTATGTGGACGACCTTGTCATAATAGGGAACCATGAAGAAAAGATCTCATAGACGAAGCATTTGTTAGGAAGAGAGTTTGAAATGATAGACCTCAGACCTATGCATTTCTGTTTGGGGATTGAAGTTTGGCAGGAGCCGAAACAGATCTTTATTTCACAGCTGAAGTATGTTGGAGAGATACTGAAGGCATTTGGCATGGCTGAGTGCAAGAACAGTTGGTACCCCTATGGAGGTTGACGCGAAGCTCTCAAACGAGGATTCATCACCACTGGTGGACGAAGCAAAGTATAGAAGGATTGTGGGCAGCTTGATTTACTTGTGCGACACACGGCCGGACATCAGTTTTGCGACTGGTGTACTAAGCAGGTTTTCCAATAAGCCTCGGGAGAACCATTGGAGGGCAGGGATGCGGGTGCTGAAATACATCAAAGGCACACTTGATTGTGGCATCACCTATACCAAGGGCAACATCTTGATCGGATTCTGAGACTCGGATTGGACAGGATACGTGGATAGTAGGAGATCAGTGACAGGGTACTATTTCTCACTTGGATCTGGAGTTGTGTCATGGGTAAGCAAGAAGCAACACACAGTTGCTCTTTCTTCTACCGAGGCCGAGTACAAATTTGCATGCTTTGCTTCTTGCGAGGAAGTGTAGTTGAGGAGGATTTTGGGGGACATAGGTGCAGTGTAGAACAAGCCTACGTAGTTATCATGTGACAATCAGAGTTTCATGGCGATTGCAAAAAGAACCCGATGTTCCACGCTCGCACAAAACACATTGAGATTCAATATCACTTTGTACGCGAGCTCATCATGGATGGAGAGGTCAACTTGGTGTACTGTCCGACTACAGAGAATGCTGCGGACATTTTCACGAAGGCTCTTGGAAGAGACTTGTTGGAGAGGCATCTTCATCGACTTGGCATTGGGCCGAAAAAGTAAGTTCACTTGTGGGTGGACATTGAGGGGGGGTGTTAGATATCAATGCTCCACTCTCATGTAACTACACGGGAACCAGCTAACTCTACTTGTAAGCCCCCCATATTAGGAGAAGGCATTTAAGTAGCTTAGTTATCTGGTAGGTCCTGGTTTGGACACCAGATGGGGGCCATGTGTGGCCTGATGGCTAGACGGCTTCAGATAGAGTTGGCACACCGCCAACTAGGCTACATGTAATTGTGGGAAGGCATCCCTTAACTGACCGCACTGAGGGTAGATGGAGCATTTCTCGAGGCAGCCCACTCTCGGGTTTCGGGGCCTGTTTGGAGCCTCAGATGATCCCAGATGGCTCTGGGCCAAACGAAGACCGTAGGTAGTTGCCCTATTTTACGCACCGGTTCTATCGTATGGTCGGTGGCCTATTTCAGGACCGACCCCCAGTCGACCATTTTGGGCGGACTGGGTCGATCACCCAATTGAGCCTAACCGACTACGACTGGTGGCTATATAAGAGCAAGCTCGTGAAGCCCATTTCATCATTGGCTAGAGCAACCCTGATTCCTTAGCATCCAGCCTCCGTCTTCTACTGTTTCCAGCATGCCATCGAAGCTTCTTTCATAGGAGCGCATAGTTGGGAGGCAGTGCCATCTATTCTATCAGTTCTACAGTAATCAATTTTTTTGATTCTCCATATTATCTTGTTTTCTCTCTTGCATACGAGATCCTGTTATCTGTTGAGCACAGACGTATTATTATTTTCTTACACCCATTGCTACGTTCCTTGATGACTTTGTATGGACCCGTCCACAATGGAAGGAACTTCTTATTCATTTGGTGGTCCAATCTATTATCAAAGCATAGCACAACATTCCGCTCAGCAAAGTGTCTTTCCCAACCCTTGCGAATCTTAGCATCCAAGCGACCCTTTTGTAGATTCTTTTGAATCTCTATTTGATGTAGGGCAAGGCATCGGGTTTCATCTAGCTTCTCAAGTTGCACCAACCGGACCTCTACATGTTCATCTTCTGTCATCCTCTGTTCTTGTGCGAATCTCAAAGCTGGAATCTCTATCTCTAGTGGTAAAATGGCCTTAGTACCATACACCAACTCAAAAGGAGTGTGACCTGTAGACGTTTTATGAGTGATGTTGTAAGCCCATACGGCTTCTGTGACCTTCTGATCCCACTGGCTCCTATTCCCTATAGCCATTTTTCCCATGGTTTTACAAAGGAGGCCATTGGTCCAGTCCGTTTGACCCATGGATGCTAGATAATAGATGCTAGAAGTGTGATGATCAATACCCATGTGATCCATGAGTAACTCCACTGCTTCATTTAAGAATGGACTCCCATTGTCAGATACTATTTCGATAGGTGTCCCAAACCTTGTGCAGATACGTTCAAATATGAAATTTGAAATTGCCTTACCATTTGCTGTAGGGAGGGTGATAGCTTCAGCCCACTTAGTGACATACTGAGTGGCTACCAAAAGATACTTCTTTTTGCGAACAGTCATGGGCAGGGGCTCGACAAAATCTATTCCCCACTTCTGAAATGGATGGATGGACATCATTGGGTGATGCTGCCCAGGACGCAAATCATTCCTACCAAAGAATTGGCATGGTTCACAAGTTTTGCAATGCATACTGACATCCTTGAACAAGGTCGGCCATTAGTACCCAGCATGTAAAATCTTATTACCTGTATAGTCACCTGTATAGTCACTGGCATAGTGGCCTCCACAAAATCCATCATGATAATGCTTCAATACCTTAGGTACATCTGCATCAATGGCCCATCTTAGTACCCCATCCATGCCTTGATGGTACAACACCCCATCAAAGAGGGTGTAGCTCCTACTATCTTTGCGGATCTTCTTTCTCTCATAGCTAGTACTTTCTGGAGGAAAGGAGAAAGCAGTTAGAAACATGTAGATACCGCCATACCATGGATACCCAACTTCTATGGCCGCTACAAGGGTTACATCAAGGCACTCCTCTAAATCAATCAAAGCATTCTTCAAGTTGGAACAACCCCCTTTTACAAATTTGAAAGAAAAATCATATTCTTGTAAAATTGCCAACCATTTGGCCAACCGGCCCATGGGATTTGGTGATTGAAGAACCTACTTTGCAAGACCAGTGCTAGTGAGTATAATGAAGGACTTTCAAGCCACATAATGCTTGAATTTCTCAATGCAGAACACCAAAGACAAGGCATGCTTGTCAGCCTCTGAGTAGCATCGTTCGGTGTTGAGCAATTGTCGAGAAGCAAATCAAACGGGATACATGAACTGATCCTCCCCTTGCTAGAGAAGAATACTTGCTAGAGTGTGCTCACCAAACCCAGGATTGATATAGAAAGTCTTTGAACAATCTGGATTGCGTAGAATGAGTTCTGAAGCTAGAGCATTCTTGATTTGTGCAAACCCATGGTCACAATCCTCATTCTAAGAGAAATCAACCCCATCTTTCAATAGCATAGTCATGGGTCATGTCAAAGCAGCGTATTGATCAATGAAGCAGTGATAGTATCCTACTAGATTAACAAATGAGCATACCTGACATGTGATTGTTGGCGGGGAGAGCTTGAGGATAGCTTCTACCTTCTCGGGGTCAGGCTTGACACCCTCAGATGAGACAATATGTCCCAGTAACCTCCCTTGAGTGGCTCAATGGTGCATTTCTCAGGGTTGAGACTACCATTCACATCATTGACCCTTTGGAAGGCCAACCTAACCTTCATGACATGCTCCTTATGTGACAAGAATATACAAAAATCGTCTAAAAACACCTCCAAGAAATCCCCCAAATAAGGAGCAAACACCACCTGCATAAATCTTTGAAAGGTAGCAGGAGCATTGATGAGGCCAAATGGCATTACTTTGAATGCAAATGTCCCCCAGGGTGTGGCAAATGTGGTTTTAAGCACATCTTCTTCTGCAATTCCGATTTGATAAAACCCAGAGTAACCATCACAGAAAGTATACATCTCATGACCACTTACCTTCTCAAGAATGAGGTCTTAAAGGGGAAGAGGATGATGGTCCCTCTTGGTGGCTGCATTGAGTTTCTTATAGTCGATGCAAACCCACCACCTGTTGTTTTTCTTTGGGGTGACTACCACTGGTGAAACCCATTTAGTATTGTGAATCGGAACAATAAACCCAGCTTCTACAAGTTTCTACAACTTTGAGCGCAAAGCATCAATCTCTAGGGGCCCTAATCTCCGATACTTCTAAGCCACAGGCTTCGCATTCAGACTTCAGCTCTATCTTGTGCTCTATGTCAGTGACATGGCCAAGGTGGCAGTAGATAGTTACGAAGAGGTAAGGGAAATCTTTGAACATTTCTAGGAACTTGTCTTTCTCACTTGGAGTGAGGTCTGGGGAAAGCATAGATTCAAGCTGTTGAGGACCAGCTGTTACCTTTTCTACAGGTGGTGGGGTCAGAGACACCCCCATCATGCAAACTTCCTCCTCTGAGGTCTCCTCCCCCTCGTCTGATCCTTCCATTGATTTAAACACCGAGGACGAGAGAGTATCACTGACTTGCTCCTCTTCTTCTTCTAGTTCCATGGCACTTGGTTGCACCGGGATCTTCTCCTTAGAAGCACCAAAAGACATGTGTCATGTCTTCCAATAGCTGACTGCATCATTCTTTCTCAACCATGGACTTCCAAGTATGGCTGGGTAACTCCTACCTATATCTTCGATGTCCACTTTGACGGTGGTGGTCAACCCATTGACAATGATGGGCAAATCCTGAATGACTTCCAGGGTGGCGAGTCGTCGACCATTTTCTACCTTGATTCGAGTGGAGGAACGCCTTGTGCATTTCAAATTCAATTTCTTCATGATTCGGGGCACCATGATATTACATGCAGCTCCCCCATCAACACACACACTTTTGACACGGCAATTATCTATGATGACATCTACTGTATGTGGGTGCCGATCAATTTCTTCAGAGATAGAAGAGACCTCTCACACCTTTCCCTTTTTCTTGCTCCTCCTTGTTGAGAGGCCTTGCTACAGCTCATGTCTCACCTTAGGGCTTAATGCTATTAGTTGAGGAAGCGTGATGCTCAAAGACTGATGAGCAAGGTCCTAATGACAGAATAGTCTTGTTGCCCCGAGCCGATGGGAAAATCCGAGGGCGACCACTTACTCCTGCGAGATCTTTTAGTCTTCTCTATTGGTGGGTCTACCATATCAGCATCTGAGGGCTTTGAGAAGGACACCTTCTTCCTGGGGCAGCCTAGTCCATAGTTGTCCATAGCTTGGAGAGAGGTATGAGGTGGTATGACTTCTCTTCTTGAGGTCAAGGACCTCTACGTCAGAATCCTCGGACCCTTGGATTATTGGGACATTCAGTGCGATAATGACCCTTCTAGTGGCACTCGTAGCATACAACATTAGCATGGTCTCTTGGAGGATGGTTGGCCTGAATTCTGATGCCCACCATCTCAAGCCAAAGATCATTTAGGGCCTTGGCTAGGTCATTGACCTCGGGTTCTTTAGCAAGAGGGGCTGGGAAAGTAGGAAGGAGGGGGGCTCATGGGCGAGGCTGGGGAAATCTTCGATGTGGAGGTTGAGGATATACTCCTTGTTGAGGGTAAGCATCTAAGGGAGGACCATACATTTGAGGGGGAGGCAGTGGATACATCCCTGATGAGGGGTGGGGGTATGTCCTTGAGTTAAACCCCCCAGGTTGTTGTTGCAAGAATTGAGGGGGTTGCAGAGGGACAATTGTCTTCTTTGAAGCGGGGTCATATTGAACTTTATCAAACTTTTGAGCAATCTCATGAGCTAGCACCATAGTTTCTAGATTCTCCCATTTAAGCTTGAGGCGGAATTCGTCACTTGCTCCTACTACAAGGTAGCCCAGCACATGTTGAGTCATTCCAGCTTGAAATCTAGCATTGTCCTCCTGCATGGCAATTAAACATGATCCAGGAGCATAGTCGCTCGATCCACATATCGACATGCCATCTCACCTTTTGACTGCTTCAAGTTTGCCACCTGCAGGTACACATTCTCCGGCTCCTCTTCTTTGCCAAAATACTCAATCATCACTGCTGTTAACCTTGGCCAGCTTTGGCAAACGTCGTCGGCCTGCTTCTCATATCACACTTGAGCCAAACCCTCTAGAAATGTGGGAAGAACCAACAACCATCTATCTTCAGTAAGAAAGTTGAGAGAAACACAACGGCGCTTGAAGGCCACAAGATCCTCATTTGTATTTTCTTCAACCCATCCACAGAACACAAGAATGTCAGTCATGCTTGGAAAATGGAAAAGAGAGAGACGAAATGAGGCTTATGTATGGGCAAACAATGGAAAGAGGTAGCTTGAACTGAAAAATCAGGTAAAGATACATCCACAAAGCACACATAGGCAGGGTAGGGTGTGACTTGTGTATTGTGAAATACTACACGGGAAGAATCTTCAGCATAGAATAGCTCATAGACAATCTTAAAAGGACCAACCCTCATGATATTGAATCCATCTTTACAAGTGAGGGTTAGAGACACGGCGTCGCATGAGGTTGTTCATCAAGGCAAACAAGAATGCCATGACAAATGTCAACAATTGGAGAGCTTGCACATCACCTTCAGCTTCTTCCAGTTCTTGTAATCGCCATGCTATTTCTTCAAGGGGTGTGCGGTCTGGCATCTTTCTTTTGAGCAATGTCCTTGAGGACCTTTCTGATAATCTTCCGAAGCCGGTAAACTCATATCAAATATGCCCAACACTTAGTTTCATGATGACCACAACCTTTGCATTCCTTGCAAATGATCACCCTCCTTCATGGCTTGCGGCTTTGTTGGGGTGGTGCTTCCACTCACGTCATGCATGATTGAAGTACAAGCTTCATGTGCCAAGAAATCAACAACTATATTTTGAGCTCGAGGGATATGCTGAATTTTTACCTCGAGGCATAGTTCCAATGCTTGTTGATGTCATGGAACCAAGCCTTTGCTCTGCACCTTCCACCTTCCACTAAGTTGTTCACACACGAGTTGAGAATCTCCTTGCACCTCAAGTTGCTTGATGCAATGTTCTTGCACCTTTTGTAGCCCAAAAATGAGTGCCGAGTACTCAACTTGGTTGCAAGTACTTGCTGGTGCAGACTTGCTATAACAATACACCTCACCCCCTGGTGAAGTGAGCTTCACACCCACACCAGCAGCCTTGGAGGTTTGTATGCACTGTCAAATTGGAGGAGCCAAAATGTCATCACAATAAGACTAAAATCTGAACATCCCAAGTTTCTCGGTAGTCCAAGATAGGTAGAAGGAGAGGGTGGGGAGAATTCAATACTTGAGCAAGACATTCAGCACCAAATAAACTTGCAATCCTTTATTGATAGTTTATCTTTAGACCAAAAAGAATTACAACTTGAAGCTCAAAATGAGGCACAAAAGGTTGATTAGGTAGAAATGGATTCCTTGGTTGAAACATTACCAACCATAGCCGAGCCCTAGAAACCTTTGTAATGAGATCGAGAAGAAATCATTCAAGACAAGCTTATCCACAGGAATTAATAAGCAGATGCACCAAATCTCCCCCCAAGCTTGGGGAGCATCCCACCCTTCAAAGAATGTCACCCTTTTAATTGCCTCCGATGCAGCAAGTAGCTCGATCACTGTACAATGAGTAGAATTGAAATCAAATTCCTCCCAGTGTATCACTAATTCTTCACCTTGAATCATCCACGGTGTATCATCCCACCCGTTGCCTCCTTGAACAATGCACTGTACAATCAGTTGTTGAAGATTGACATGAAGATCAAGAAAGAGATCTCGCCAATTGGTAGCCGTAATGAGCGGAGGACCAAGTGCCAAATCCTTGAACTCATCAAGAAGTGACATAAATATCCACCGTCCTCGTGTGGTGTGTGTCCAACGAGTGAACTTGAAAAAGTTCCCAATTGGCAATCTAGTAGGAGATGTGAATAGAGCACATGAAATGAAATACTTTTGCTTTTTACAGCAAGAGGAAACTCCCCACGGTTAGAGAGTTACAATTCGTGAGATTTGAATATATAAGCAAAATCATTACATTTTCATCACTTCCTATTTGCTGGCCCATTGATAAGTCTTTCTTTTGTGAATGGGGAGGTCCTGGGTTCAATTCCCACTCCTTAATAAAAGGAGAGGAGAAGAGAAGAGAAAGAGAAGGAGAAGAACAAGAAGAGGAGAAGGGCATGATGTGAGGATCTGTTACAGTTTTGCAGAAGCTCAGAAAATCTGTCGCAACCATAAGACGCGATCTCTGAAGATGTGCGACACACACGTGAATGTGCCAATTGTGACAAAGAGATGTGCCAGTGCACCCAGGAGACGTGCGAATGCATGCATAGGACCTCAGAGGAAGCACAGATGTTACAATTTTGCAGATGCAACCGGTACGACCAGAAGATTTGTCAACCAAAAGATGCACCGGAACTGCAGGCAAACTAGGGGCACAGAAGTAGGGATGCACAGATGCACAAAAACTGCAACCAAAAGCAGATTGGAGGTGCAGAAGCTGAGAACTACAGACGGAAGATGTCACAGAATCACACCCAATTGTAGACGAAACGAATTTTATGCCACTAGCCATGGAGATTTCGATCCCAACAGCCACACCATTTCTATTACCTAGAAAAGAAATCAGGACAAGAGGCTAGACACTAAGCATGGCGACGTGCAAGGGCCATAGAGGAAAGAAGAATGTGAGGGCAAAACATTATCATGGGTGGGGAAAAGGGATTAGAAGGGGAGGGAATGAAGAGGGAGACTATAGGACAAGGGCAAAGGGAGAGGGGAAAGAGAAGCATGTACATGATGGGAGGAGGAATGTAAAGATGGAGACATCAAGGGAAGAGGGCCATGCTTTATTTGAAAGGAAGGCAAGGGGAAATCAAAGCACTAGCTAGGTGGCTTTACAAGAATGAGCATGTCCCATCAAGGAATAGCCCCCTCCTTTTATAGTCAAGAGAGGGGGTCGCTCCCAATAAATGCATCCTCCCACATGCATGGTGTGTGTGGAAAGTCTCTCATGTGAGCTAGGCGGTTAGGCACTCTCAATTGTGTGTGACAACCCTTTGCCTCATTTTTCCACATAAATCAAGCCCCATATCTCAAGTGTATGATACTCCCTTGGTCTCTTCCCAATTTTATAATACGTTCAAACCTCTAAGAGGACAAGTGGAGGGTTGGCACAAGGAATCTTGCCACCTCATCCTATTTTCCCCATTATTTAACTTGCATCCTTGGACTATCTATACCCCCCCCCACATGGGCCTATCCTACATGGAGGGAATAATCCAATATAATATCCATCTCCACCTATTTTATATTACTTCTCTCATGGACTTTAGGCCATATCTCACTAAATGCAGGCATGGGACCACCTAGGTGGAGGGGTGGCACATGGAGGAACCATGCCACCTTATATTTTATAATATTACTACCATGGATTATGTACAACACACCTTATGGGTCCTCTTATGTGGAAGGGTGGCACATGGTCATTCCCTGCCACCTCAACCCTGGGCCCTATGCACACCATATTTTATTATACTATTGCCACACATACAAACACACACACATATTTATGCCTTTTTCCTTAGAAAAATTTATCCATAACAATACCAAAGTCTCATTCCGATCCTATAGACTCTAAGCTTTGTGGTTGCCTTCTCTGCAAGGATAGCGAGACAAGCCCATGATAAGGCATACGCCATGTTGTTGAAGGAAGGGAGACATACAACTCCATGGGTATGACTAGCACTCCTTCAAATTACCTGGATATAATCAATCGCAATGGAGAAATGGGCAATCGCAATGGATACATTTATGTGTCAAGAGACAAAAATGGGCAATCGCAACGGACTCTCCATCCTCAGAAATCAATCTTCAAATCATAGGGTCCTCACTATTAGCCATGCGTGTTCGCACCCCCCAAACACTTATCAGGTCTCCGATCGGTTGTCCATGTTGTGACACCTCACAATTCAGGGCTTTGGCAATTCCAAAAGAGCCCTCAAGATGAAAAGCGACCCACGGACCTAGGATAGCCCTCAAGATGAAAAGCAACCTAGATGTCCTTGACGACAAATTTAAATGGAGAAAGTACGGGCAATAAGCAGTGAAAAACAGTAACCACCCCAGATACTCCTTCGATGAAGCACAAAGCTTTGTTTCCGCCATAGCCAAACTTCGCCATAGCCATAGCTCAGAAGCTCTCGGCCTCCATAGCCTTCCTCTTTACCTCCCTTCTCTCATTCGCACTTTCTTTGATCTTCATCATGCCTTTGCCTTTCTTTCATTCAAAGCTAGCCTCTTCTCTGAGCTCTCATCCACCATAGCCACCGCAATAGCTCTCCCCCTCCATAGCTATCCCTCCTCTCTTCACCTCCTCCTTTGATCTTCCTCCACCTTCGCCTTTTGCGACCTCCTCCGTTTTCCCCTTCCTCGCCCACCATTTCAATCCTCTCCTCCCCCTCCTTTGCTCTTTGGATGAACAGACTTTGAGCAAGAATGATGCTCACCGCCCTCCGAATTTAAGCTCCAACATCCATCTGAAGTGCCCCCCGGTGTCGCCCGCTCTACTCTGCCGCCTCCCCCATCGAATTGCCCCCCCGATCACCTCCCGCTGTTGGCAACTTTGTTCCCTCTTCTCCATCACCTGGATCATCCTGCTCATTGTCGACTCACTCTTCATTCACACCATAGGACTTGGAGGTATCCCATCTCGCAAAGCGATGCCAATCTTGTCCATTTTGTGCACCTTGATTCCTTCCTCACAAATGATTTTCATCTAGAGATAGGGCTTCCCCAACATGTGGTGCACGCCACATGTTGGACCCCTAGTTAGAACCCTAGGTTAGGTTAAGTTAGAACCCTAGGTTAGGTTAGGTTACATTAGGCCCCTTAGGTTAGATTAGGTTAGGTTAGGTTAGGTTAGGTTCGGTTCGGTTAGACCCTAGGTTAGGTTAGATTAGGTTAGGCCCCTAGCTTAGGCTAGTTTACATTAATTAATTTGGTAATTAGATTAAACTCACTAATAAATTAATTAATTGCATTAACCAATAAATAGTTAGGTTAATTAGGTTAGTTAAGTAGATTAATTAGTTAGAATAACGTAGATTAATTAAGCTAAAATAATGTAACTATGTGCACTAATTAATTAGAATAATGTAGATTAATTAAACTAATTAATTAGGTTAATGAGATAGTTTAATTATTTAACATAATGTAGATTAATTAATTAGAATAATATTGATAATAAATTAATTAGTACTTAGTAGGTTAATTAGTAAATAATTAGGTTACATAAGTTATTATTCTAATTAATTAAATTAATTAATCAAGGTTCATTATGCATATTAATTAGAATAAGCTCAATTAATTAAATTAAAATAATATATATTAATTAATTAATTAATCTACATTGTTCTAATTAATTAATTAATTAATTAATTAATCAAAGTTCATTATGTAGATTTAATTATGTAGATTTAATTAATTTAATTATCTACATAATGAATGTAGATTAATTAATTAGAACAATGAAGATTAATTAATTATTTAATCTATATTGTTTTAATTAATTAATTAATCAATCAAGGTTCATTATGTAGATTAATTAAACATAATGTAGATTAATTAATTAATTAATCAAGGTTCATTATGTAGATTCATTAATTTAGCATAATGTAGATTAATTAAAATAATGTAGATTAATTAATTAGAATAATATTGATTAATAAATCATTAGGTTAGATTAATTAATTACAATAACATAGATTGATTAATTAGAATAAAGTAAATTAAATAATTAGAATTATGTAGAATAACTTATATTAATTAGAACTATGTAGATTAATTAATTAGAATAATGTAGATGTAAAAAATTAACTAATTAGTTAGATTAATTAATTATGATAATGTAGATTAATTAATTACGATAACATACATTAATTAATTAGAATAAAGTAGCTTAAATAATTAGAACTATGTAGAATAACTTATATTAATTAGAACTATGTAGATTAATTAATTAGAATAATGTTGATTAAAAAAATTAGCTAATTAGTTTAATTAGGTGGATTAATTATTTAGCATTATGTAGGCTAATTAAATTAGAATAATGTAGATTAATTAGAACAATGAAGATTAATTTATTAGAATACTATAGATTAATTAAATTAACTAGTTACCTTAATTAGGTAGGTTAATTAATTTTAGCAGAATGAAGATTAATTAGAATAAGGTAGAATAATTAAATTAAAATAATATAGAATTATGTTCATTAGTAAAAAATCAAGTTAATTAGGTTCATCAGTAAAAAATCTTACAAAGGCTTTTTTTCCCTCTGTGCTGGTTACAATTTCCACGGTCTCAAAAATCTTCACCCTTTTTCTTCTTCTTCATCGTCTTCATCATCATCATCTTCTTCTTCTTCCCCTTGATTCACCATCTTCTTCCTTCTTCTCCAATCATTCTCCTCCTTGCTTTCGCTTCTGTCCGCTCTGCATCACCGGATCTACAGACTCATAATCATAGGTTCAAATGTTTTAGGCAAATTATAATCTAATCTTCTAGCCTTATTGATGGACACAATCCATCACAGAAGCTCATTCCAATTTTTTGGATAGAGAGTGCCTTATTGATATTCTTTTATCAACAAGGAATCCCAACCGGATGCGTCAATTTTACGAGCAAAAACCTATGAGCAGGTTTATCCGAGCGTGTTTTTCAAGAGATTTTTAAAAATGTTTTTCTTTAGGAAACATGGTTTTTACACTTTTATTTTCACTAGAACTAGATCCCTTTATCATAAAAATATACAAACTAGTCACTCATTCATTTTTACACAACATAATTTTCTTATTTAGAGACATCCCTTTGTACCCCTGTTATTACCTTAAAAAAGTGTTGATTCCTTTAAGAAACATTCCTCATAATCACTCTCAATGTAATAATACTATGCATATATAATTACTTATTAGCACATTTATATCATATGGCAATATCTTTTTAGTGTTTTTATAGCATATTTATGGACATGTTTCTAAAGAAGTTTAAATTACTATAAATAAGTATTAACTTCGGCTTATATATCACTCTCATAAAATACATGTAATATTTAATACTATATATGAAAGATTTTCCAAAATATAACTCCATAGATGTGCTCAAATGGGGTGTTCCGATCAATTTGAGTGGTTGAATGACTATATTTGGACATTGGATATGAAAGTTATGTCACTTTTAAAAGTGCTGTCCAAGGTAGTTTCGCCAGCGAAACTACCTTGGGAGACTTGCTTCAAAGGGGTTTCGCTGGCGAAACTACCTGGATGGCTTGCTTCAATGAGTTTTCTTTGAAGAAACTCTTTCATGAAGATAGGTTGAGAGAGGGTTTTCAATGTCACCCCCTATTAAGTAAAAGTTGTAAGAAGGATCATAAGGGAATTTTCATAGAGAAGTCTACTCTACATGTGGGTTTCTTCAAAAGCCATCCCATTATGCTCTCACCATTCCTACAGATTCACCTAAATATTTTTGTATAAAATAGGCATTGCTATAATACTTTGCATATTTCTAAGTGAAACTATGTTTTCTTCTTATCGATTTTTGCCATATTTATGCATAGTTGGAAGCTTTTTTTTTCCTTCGCTCGGACGCTCGGAAGATTTCGCTCAGAAAATGCTCGTCCCCCAACCCTTGGGATAAAGACTTTCCCACTACTTTTGGGTTCCCACCACCACGGGGTAGGGGTCATTGCACGAGGCAATGCCTGTGGTGGTTCAAAAGTTTTAGACAAACTACAATTTAATCTTCTAGCCTTGTTGATGGTCACCATCCATCATCGAAGCCCATCCCAATTCTTGGCAGAGAGTGCCTTGTTGATATTCTTTTATCAACAAGGAATCCCAACCCTTAGGATAAAGACTTTCCTGGTACTTCCAGGTTCCCACCACCACGGGGTAGGGGTCATTGCACTAGGCAATGCCTGTGGTGGTTCAAATGTTTTAGACAAACTACAATCCAATCTTCTAGCCTTGTTGATGGTCACCATCCATCACCGAAACCCTTCCATATTCTTACCATGCTGCATGAAACTCATCCCTATTCTTGGGATAGAGAGTGCCTTGTTGATATTCTTTTATTAACAAGGAATCCCAAGCCTTGGGATAAAGGCATTCTCAGTACTTTCGGGTTCCCACCACCACGGGGTAGGGGTCATTGCACTAGGCAATGTCCATGGTGGTTTAAATGTTTTAGACAAACTACAATCCAATCTTCTAGCCTTATTGATGGACACCATCCATCACCGATTCAGAAACTCATCCAGATTCTTACCATGCTGCATGAAACTCATCCCAATTCTTGGGATAGAGAGTGCCTTGTTGATATTCTTTTATCAACAAGGAATCCCAACCCTTGGGATAAAGACTTTCCTGGTACTTTTGGGTTCCCACCACCACAAGGTAGGGGTCATTGCACTAGGCAATGCCCGTGGTGGTTCAAATGTTTTAGACAAACTACAATCCAATCTTTTGGCCTTGTTAATGGACACCATCCATCACCGAAACTCATCCAAATTCTTACCATGCTACATGAAACTCATCCCAATTCTTGGGATAGAGAGTGCCTTGTTGATATTCTTTTATCAACAAGGAATCCCAACCCTTGGGATAAAGACTTTCCCAATACTTCCAAGATCCCACCACCACGAAGTAGGGGTCATTGCACTAGGCAATGCCCGTGGTGGCTCAAATGTTTTAGGCAAATTATCATTCAATCTTTTTTCTTGTTCATAGACACCATCCATAAAAGAAACTCGTCCCAATTCTTACCATGCTTGGCATGCTTGGTGTTACAAATATTTTAGATAACCCCTATAGGAGTAAAAGAGATTCCACTATGAAATGTCTTAGTAATTTTATCTTAATTTATAAATATAAATTCAAGTTTTTAGTAATGGATTTTTATTGTTTTCATTCTTTGGTTAAGGAGGGTGTCTTATGTAATATGTTTTACAATTTTAGGCATTTGCAATGGCCTTGCCTATTCACGAGAAATAGATCATGCTTGGTTTATGATGGAGAAGCCAAAGAGCTACCACCTTGTTATCACTTCAGCGAAAGTGACAAGTCCCAAATTTTCTAGCCAAGCAATTGGAAGTGCCAAAGCTCTGTCTTGAAGTTGAATGTATTTCCACACGGGGACTTCCATATGTGATGACAACATGAAGGGCGAGCATGTACTAAAGTTGAGGACAAACTCTAAGAAGTACTTCTTCCGAGAAGTGCCAAACTCCACAAAGTATCCATATATAGGTGATGACTTGAGTTCTCTTAAGGCTATATGGGATGCATTACTAGATATTCAGGATGGTCGAGATGGTGGTACACTTGGATCTTCTCAGGATTTTGTACAACCTTTACCTTCAGTCCTAACTATCCAACCACCATAGGTGTAGACTACAATGAGCAAGAAAAATAAAAAGACATCATCAAAGTTTGACGCTCATATGGAAGCTA
The DNA here is from genome assembly GCF_047967505.1 of Dipteris shenzhenensis. Classification (NCBI taxonomy): domain Eukaryota; kingdom Viridiplantae; phylum Streptophyta; class Polypodiopsida; order Gleicheniales; family Dipteridaceae; genus Dipteris; species Dipteris shenzhenensis. The sequence goes on from NC_141614.1 coordinate 37,718,579, forward strand.
CGGCTGTCCCTCAAAGAGGAGAAAAAAGGCCTCAACCTGAAAGAGTTGACCCAAAAGTAACCCAATTACAATGTGGTGAGATGTTGGATGATGATGACAATGACAGCATGGATGAAGAAGTTGAAGAAGCCAAGCTTACATAATCACTACTTGTAGATACTTTTATAAATGTTGATCTACACTCCGATAGTGATGAAGGGTATATATGGGGATTCTCACAGTATTTGGTGCAGACAACACACAACAATCTAGCTACTTTGTTTACCAATCAAAGAAAGCTGGATGAAAAGTTTGCAAGAAAGTTATATGAGGATATAAGGTAAGCCAAAACATCAGCTCCCAGTAATATCACGCTATGTCCAATATCATTCAAGAAGCTTGCAAGTGACGATTCAGTGTTGTATGATGTGTATTTCTGTACACGTGTAGACTTCTTTACAATATTTCAATAATTCAGATAGATTGACATGTTCATGAAGCGGCACTTTATGAGAGCAGATACAAGGATGATGATGAAAAGAAGTATATGCTATCTAGAAATAGATTCCTTGAAAGGTGCAGGTTTGAGCCCATTGATGGGCAAGACTTCTGTGAGGCATGTAGAATTGCATTTGAGGAGACCAAAAGAGGAAACTTACCATTCGAGGAGTATATGCAAAAGTTTGCAAGAGTCATCACTTATATTTGTTTGTTCAAAGATGACTCGAAGTATATATTGGAATTCCTCAGGCTCAATAATGAACCTTTTCAAAAGAAGAAGAAGTCAACTCTTTCAGAGGTTCTTCTTAAAGCAAGAGAGTTATGGATTGGGTGCGAGAAGCCACTACTCTCAAAGGGTAAGAGACCACTATGGAGTTCTTAGGAAAGCAGGTGTGATTTTATGTTTAGCCAAGTCTTCTAGAAGTTACAAGAGCCATCAATAAATACAAGGATTATACATGCATTGTATTTCATCCTGAAATAATCTCTTAATGTATTGTGGATGTATGCATTGCATTCAAATCTGGTACGATATCCTTTGAGTCTCCTGAGCATGAGGTAAACAAGAAGCAGAAAGTAATAAAGGTTATGCTAATTATTTGGTGGAGGCCATTGAGATATAATACTGACAAATTAGTAAAGGTGTTTTGTTAAAAGTTACTAAGTGGAGAATGCTTTTTTGGTAAGAAGAGCAAGCAAGGAAGCCTTGAAGAAGTAGTTAACTAAGAAGTAAAGGCTAAAGCTACATATGGAGCATTAAAGTTTTTGTTTCATTAAATGAAGAGTTGGTGGATCCAAAGTATCAGGTGGACCAGCAAAAAGCACGTGCACTAGGAAAAATGGTTGACAAGAATTGGGCCACGCAATGGATAAAATCATGGGATAAAGATGCAACGCCAACAGGGTTAATCCTCAAGTGTGTGTATAGCTAGACCTAGCTGAAGAGTTACTTGAAACCATTGTAATCCTCAATGGTAGGGGTGGAGTGATCAGAGAACAAAAAGTTATATATAATAACTTGCCAAACTCATGTTTTTTGTGTGGATTGTCTGACCACACAGTCAAGAACTTTCCCTTGAAGCTATCCAAGCCCAAAGGGAACACTGAATCTCCTCAAGTTCCTAAGAAAAAATGATCTCCCAAATAGCTGGAAGCTCCCTTGCATCTAAACAGCCCTACTAAACCAAAAAAGGATGACATTCCACTGCTCTAACCCAAGCTTACTCTTGACATCCCAATAAAAAACACTTTTGAGGCGTTATCAAAGACAGTCCCTGAAACCAACCTCCAGCTCATTCCCAAGCTTGAACCGGGAGAAGAATGGGCCAAGGATTTTGAGGATGAAGTCAACAAGAGCAATGATATGTTGATAGAGGACCTTGATGAATTAGAGGAAGACTTTCATCTTCCTCGTCAAGCAGGTAAAGATATAGTGGTCAAAGGAAAGCCTATGGCCACACCACACATCAAGAGGAGATTGTCAATAGCCAAAGGTCCTACTGTGCATGCAAGTAGTCCAAACCCCAAAGCCAAAAAGGGGCAGAAAAAGCATGGTAAATAAACCCATTTCTTTCCTATCCTTGAATATTTGTGGTCACACTGACCCCAAGAGGGCAGGTATCTTGGCCACTTGGCTGAGAGAAAATTCTCTTTCTTCAACCTTTTTGGATCTACAAGAGGTTAGAACTACAGGAGAAGCTCTAGACTCACGACTCAAATGTATATTGGATGTGTCAATTTTACGAGCAAAAACCTATGAGCAGGTTTATCTGAGCGTGTTTTTCAATAGATTTAAAAAATTGTATTTCTTTAGGAAACATGGTTTTTACACTTTTTTTTTCATAGAACTAGATCTCGTTATCATAAAAACATACAGAATTGTCACTCATTCAATTTTACATAACATAAATTTTCTTCTTCATAGACATCCTTTGTACCCCTGTTATTACCTAAAAAAAGTGTTGAAAATCATTCGTTTAAGAAACATTCCTCATAATCACTCTCAATCTAATAATATTAGACATATATAATTACTTATTAAACACATTTATATCAATATGGCAAGAGCTTTCTAGTAGTTTAATAGCATAATTAACAAGATATTTATGGATATGCTTCTAAAGAAGTTTAAATTACTATAAATAAGTATTAACTTGGGCGTATATATCACTCTCATAATATATATATATATATATATATATATATATATATATATAATATTTAATACTATAGATGCAATATTTTCCAAAATATAACCCCATATATGTGCTCAAATGGGCTTTTTGGATCAATTTGAGTGGCTGAATGACTATATTTGGACGTTGGATGTGAAAGTTATGCCACATTTAAAAGTGTTGTCCATGGTAGATGCTTCTAAAGAAGTTTAAATTACTATAAATAAGTATCAACTTGGGCATATATATCACTCTCACAATATATATATATATATATATATATAATATTTAATACTATAAATGCAATATTTTCCAAAATATAACCCCATATATGTGCTCAAATGGGGTTTTTCGATCAATTTGAGTGTCTGAATGACTATATTTAGACATTGAATGTGAAAGTTATGCCACTTTTAAAAGTGTTGTCCATGGTAGTTTCTCCAGCGAAACTACCTTGGAAGACCTACTTCAAAGGGGTTTCGTTAGCGAAACTACCTTAATGGCTTACTTCAATGAGGTTTCTTTGGATAAACCCTTTCATGAGGCTAGGTTGAAAGAGGGTTTTCAATGTCACCCCCTATTAAGTAAAAGTTGTAAGAAGGATCATAAGGGAATTTTCATAGAGAAGTCTACTCTACATGTGGGTTTCTTTAAAAGCCATCCCATTATGTTACTCACCATTCCCAAATATTCATGTAAAGATTTGTGTATAAAATAGGCATTGCTATGATACTTTGCATGTTTCTAAGTAAAACTATGTTTTGTTCCGATCTATTTTTGGCATATTTTCACATACTTGGAAGCTTTATTTTCCTCTTTCGCTCGAACCCTCGGAATATTTCGCTTGAAAATTCTCATCTCCAATGTATCGATAAGAGGAGGACTTGCTATGCCACCTCCCATAAAGAAGGAAGAGAAGGGTGTGCTATTGGAATTTTGTCACACTATTCCTAAAGCATCCTTGATGTTCTTGTTGATACAGACAACAAATGGAACTTGTTGAAATGCCTTCTCAAAGGAATCAAGTTCTTGCTAGTGTCACTATATGGCCCCACAAGCTGTTGTGAGAGAAGCACTTCTTGGCAGTCCTTATCAGATCTAGGTGATAAGGTTGTGTTGATAGGAGACTTTAACATGGTTGAAAGAACTAGCAGATGGTTAGGTAAAGGCACCACATTAAGAGGTTTTGAGCTCCATTCATGGAGCGATCTTAAAGATTCTTTATTTGGTTGACATGAATTATGCAAAGGGCTCCTCTAAACCACCTCTAGCTCCAAAAGTACTGTCTATTCCACTTTTTCAATTTCTGATCTCACAAACCACTTTTGGTTGAGTATGATTTTGGTTCAGGAACTAGCGCCTCATCCTAGTTTAAGGCTGACCCTAGTATTTTCTAGCTAGGTACTATAAAAATCAAAGTGACAGAGCTACCCCTAGATGCAGTTATGAATCAGCTGTCTGCTACTGACTTTTGGATACATAGCATCCTTCAAACATAGATACTAAAGTAGGCTAGAAATCTCAGGGAGAGTTTGCCATAAGAGACTAGATGCTCTTCAAAAGAGTCTTGATGTTCTTGAAACTCATGCACGTATCAGGGATACTCAAGCATGCAGCGGAAATACTCAAGCTCAGATTGATCTTCACCTTACCAAGAGTGCACTAGCAAGACTTGAATTCATAAGATATTCTTCAGCTAGACTATACACCAGAAGATGGTGGGCAAGAAAACTTGATAGACCCACCAAAGAAACTTTCAAGCTCTTTCACAAGAAAAGAGCTACTGAGGAAATTCCTCTCCTCGAAGTCAGTGCAAACAGTTGGGCACAGTCTGACATTGAAAACAGAGACTTCATAGGTGAACATTTTAAGGACCTACTATTAAATACTATGCATTTAGATGAAGGAGTGGTATGAGCAAGAAACAGATGCTAGTCTGCACAACAAGGAGTAGTCACAAGACTGCATCATCACAGTTTGGAGGCCCCTCTTACACTGAGGGAACTCAAGGAAGTGGTGCTAGTCATGAAGGATGGTAAAACCTCGAGAGAGGATAGTCTACTGGTTGAGTTCGACAAGGTCTTTTGGGATTGGGTAGGCCCCAAGCTCCTGGAGGGTGGCAGGAAAGTGTTTCTACTTCTTGTCTTCCTGAACACCTGAATAGTGGAATAATCAAGCTGATTCCAAAAGAAGGAAGAAAGGATTTGATTAAAAACTAGAGACTGCTAACCATGCTTACCTGCAGCTACAAAATATTTGCCAAAGATTTAGCCCTAAGAATTCAACACAAGATGGACTTAGGGGGTGCACTACTACAAAACCGTTTATGTATCACGTCCATTCAAGAGGTATTTAAAAAACCCCTCAACTAAAAATTTTGACTCAATAAACACACCCCTCTTTACTTGTGAACTAAGTGCTTTTTTTCTAAAGTTTGAATTAAAAATCCCTCCTGTTATTGTAATTTTGTTAAATTTTTAAAAGAAGTTGAATTAAAATACCCATCCTTTTGAATGCACATTGTACAGTAAAATTTTGTGAGGTGAACCCCCTGAGAAGATGGACAAATGGATCTTGTAAGAATGGAAGGGATTTATAAAAGGGAGGCACCTCTTGGAGGCTACTGTAAATATCTAGGAAGGTTGTGAACATGCTAGGTAGTCGAGTCAAGATATCTGCTTCATCAAAGTAGATTTTTATAAAGCTTATGGTAGGATTTACTAGGAATTCCTAACGCAATCCATGAAAGACGGGTCTTGGTCCAAATTTCATCTCCTCGGTCAAACTTTTGCTCTCAAATGCCTTAGCCAAGGTGTGCATTAATGGTGAGATGTCCTCACCTTTCTTGTTGAGAACATCCATTAGACAAGGTTGCCCCATTGCCGCTCTCCTCTATGCCATAGCAGCTGTTGCTTTGGGTTGGTTGCTCATTGACAAAACTTTTGAGGGCATAGTCAAAGGAATTGAACTGCCTTTTGGAAAGCAGCTGGTTATGCAACAATTCGCAGATGACACTAATCTTACACCTAGAAACACCACTCGTGACATGAGAGAGGTAATGGAATGCCTGGAAACCTATTGTTTAGCATCAAGCTCACTCATCAATCACATCAAAATGGGATATTTCACCCTCCGGAAAGCATCAAGATGAACTAGATCGCCTGGGCTTTCAATTCATCCCGAAAGGCACTATTTTTAGATTGCTCAACATACCCATGGGCTTCAAAGTGTCGATGAAGGAGCGGTGGGATGGGTGCTTAATAAATTTAGTGCTAACTTGGTGGAAAAGTGGAGAGGATATCAAGCCAATTTGGTGGGAAGACGAATGATTCTCAACCATTGCCTATATCCTATTACTATTTTCTACTTGTCTTGTTGGAACCCTAAGTCACACAACAACACAAAGCAACTATAGACGCACAAAATAGGGGGCGCATCTATAGGTGTTGTTTTAGTAGAGGAATTACGGGCGCATCTAAAAGCACGTCTAAAACTCGTCTATTTGCGCGTGTATTAACACGTCTATTTGCACGTGTAAATTGTGTAAATATGGGCCCGTCTAACATCGTGTTTATCAGTGCATCTATTTGCGCGTGTATTAGCACGTTTATTTGTGCATTTACACTGAGACGTAAACGCACATTTAGATGCATAGATAGACACAAACCAGAGAATACAGAAAGTGAGATTTTGGTGTACATCATTGCTTTCCAAACATTGCCCATGATTACCAAAGCACATAATTTTTTGCAAGCCCACATATACAAGAATTAAGTGAGGTGAGGAGAATGAGACAATATGTAAAATAGTTTTGCCAATATCAATGATGGGGCTACGGTTCATCAATCTCATCCTCAATGAGATCAACCCTTGCCAAACTATCTACTTCAAAATCCAAATAAGTGTTTAGATCTACAAATACATTCAACCCACTACTACTTGTGCTACTCATGTGCTCATCGAAATCAGCATCTCGAATGGTAGGCTCGTCCTCATGGGTAATGGCCTCAATATCTGTATCTCCTATCTTATGATCATCCTCCTCTCTCGTATCACGGTCATCATCACGTCCATGGCCATGATCATCCTCCATACGCTCCATATTAGTAAATGTACTATACATCACTTTGGAATGTAGCATAATAGGTATGACATGCCACCATCTATTAGTATCCACCATTGGTTGATAGACAACCTAATTCAAACACAAATACAATCATGTTATTTTTCTTGCATCAAATATTTAAAAGCGAGTATTTTTATATGTGTGCACAGTACCTGTTCACATTGTTGCAGTAGTACTAGTGTGTCCTTCCTACTTTGCCAAAACTTTGTGGAGTCAATTGTTACAAAGCCACTTGCATGGCATTTGATTGTTGCATTAGGGCCTCTTTCCACCACGTCCTTAAACCACTTTACATCCAAAACATACACAAAGAAGCGTCGAAAGTCAAGCATAATAATATCTTGGATTATGCCACAATAATCATCCATGGCTCCATTGGCTCCCTCAAAGCTAGCAATGATGCCACAATCTTGTGTAATTCTCTTATCATCAATCCGTTGTGTTTAAAAATGCTTGCCCTCACACCATATAGCATTGAACATAGTGCACTACACCAAGAAAAAATCAATTAAATAAGCAATCTAAATTATTGAAAGCTCCTAACTTATGCATAAGATTCTATATACCGACCTTGCTCATGCATCCCCTAGCATACTCCCATTCTTCCATTGTGATATGCATCCCCTCGTCTTTCTCTGCTTTCTCCATTTCATCAAGTAGCCAATCCACATGAATATCCTTTGGAAGTGCTCTTAGATACTGAGGGTATGGCACACGAGATCCGTGGTGTGTATGAAAGAGGGCCCTTTCTTCTTGTCTTCTTGCCTTTGCATCCTCGTATCTTGTCACCCATCTTTTCATCACATCACTATTAAGCACACAAAAGAGGTTGATACTATTATGCAACTCCGTGTCTATTACTTTGTTGTGTCCTTTCCCTTGAGGCACAATAGAGGTCATCCTTAGGTCTTCATCATCTCTCCATAGTCGTGGGAGAGAGCTATCCACATCAACAAGAAACTCAAAAATATATACAAGTGACTCTTGTACCAACCAACCCTCGGCCATGCTACCTTCGGGTCTTGCATTTTATCTCACAAAGCCCTTCAAGGTCTTCATGAAGCGCTCGAGGAAGAACAACCATCGTGCATGTATAGTACCGCATATAGCAATCTCATCCACCAAATGCACTATAAGATGTAGTTGGCTTGTGAGAATCGAACGTGGAAATGTCTCCTCCACTAAACAAACCACCTCCACTGACATAACTTGAGCATTCTCAAGCGTGGTGGGATCTATTTCCTTTGAACTCACATACCTAGAAATGAAAAAGTATAGCATATTAGCAATATGCATTCAAACTTGCATGGAGCATTGATACGCATCATATTTTGTATCATGTAAATTACCTCAGAAGCTCACCCATCTTGTAAATACAATATTTCACGTCCTTTAATGCACTACGTGAAATGCTAGTAGGTAGTATGAACTGAACCCACGAGGAGGTGGTTGATTAGTTGCTTATAATTATTCACTCACAAATTTTAAAGGAAAAAGATATTATGCACATAAAATACTTACTTGGAGCATCTTGTGCCAATCATGAGATTTCAAGCCATATAATTGCTCTACACCTCTTTTCTTGCTCTTTGTAAAGGCTCCCTTCAAACACCTCATGCATCCAATGGGAGTACGAATTGTAGTGATAGCAGGCTTCACCGTCGCCATCTCTAGCTTTGATAACATCCACGGGGCACGAGGTAAAAAAACACGCCCATTTGGTCTCTCTTGTGGCCAAGCTTCACGCATCCTCCCTATGGTACGTAGATCCTCCCTTATGCCCGTGGAATCTCATGTCCCATTCAAATGCTCCCAAATGGTAGATGCCACATTCTTGAAGATATGCATGGGATCAAGCAGGTGATTGATCTTGAGGTGGGACCAATATGGTAAATGATAAAAGATGGAGTATCTAAACAAAATAAAGTGTTAGCGGGCAATCTTTACTTCCAGCCAATATAGTACACAATAGTTACAAACCCTTACCGGCTCATGCCAAGTGGTGGAGGAGTCGTGGAACTGTCCCAAATTCTCATCCAATCTCCCATGGTGAGTGATTGTGGGAGGACTTCATTCCAAGGGGCAACATATCTAGGATGATTAGGTGGGAGAAATCGATGGTGATTCTCATAGATGACCTTATTCAATGCGTCTGCCCATGAGGCAACTAGCGAAGGACCATAAACAGGACATGCATGGTAACCCGATGTAGTGAGACCTGAACAATAGACTCACAATAGATGCAATTAAGAGTTGAAGGTGGGTTTAGGGTGCCACATTTTTTGCCTATTCATAATTAGAAGTGCAATGCTTACCTGAACACTCGCCATAGCCTGGGAAGTCATGCATCGTCCACATCAAGATTGCTTTGCAGTTGAAGTCTCATGACAAGGGAGGCCTGCTCACATCATGCACCTCGATACCTCTCCAAAGTATCTCTAGCTCATCAATCAAAGGCTCCAAATAAACATCAGGTTTTTTGACTTTATGTTTCCCTGGAATTAGAAGGGACAGCATAACATGTCCTTTCTTAATAGCCATAGAGGGTGGAAGATTGTAATTCACCAATATCACTGGCCATACACTGTAAGATGTGCTTTTGAGACCAAATAGGTTCACACCGTCCATACCCAATCCAAGTCTCAAGCTCCTAGGTTCTTCCTTGAAGCTTGGCCATGTGTCTTCAATATGCACCCCTCAAACAGTGGAGTTGATGCTGCAGTAAAAAGATCATCCTGCTCCATGCTATCATCCCTCCCTTGATGGACATATAAATCCCGTACCATATCATCAAACACCTCCTCCTCCACGGCTTCATCAGGTAATGATGGAGGGCTACTATCACCATCACTCCATGCATCCGTAACGGTCCCTCCTGAAGATCCCACCTCATATCATCGACACTTCGTCTCCTCACGGCGAGCATAGGGCAACATATGCGGGTGTGGCACTACATCTTGTATCAAATTAAAACGGGATCATAACTCAAACATATGAACACCCATAGGTATCTCAATCAACCTTAACTTACAAACCCTTACCCTGTTTATGGTCACATCCCATTCTCCATACTTTGAGATGTGATTGAGTGTAATCCTACGTGCACGATACATGTTTCCTTGAATCGATCACACAGACATTTGATTTTTTGCTCCAACCACATTTCGCGATGGTGGATACGGAGGGATTCATCCTCACTGGAGCTACTTGTTGAAGATGAAGACATCCTACAAATAAACAACCCACCAAATTTTCTCTTCTTCAAATGCTTAATTTTAAACTCTGTGGCGCATTTAAAGGAGCATCTAAAAGCGCGTCTAAAAGTGCGTCTAAAACCGCATCTACTCTGTGTATTTAGACGCGCCTATAGACATGCTTTTAGATGCGCCTATAGATGTGGCTTTTAAACCTGCTTTTAGCACGCTCGCTTTGCTTTTCTTCACATTACTTATACTTTGCATGCTTGCTTGCTTCCTTATTAGCAGATCCATAGTTTCGATGCTTAAGAGGAAGGCTCCCATACTTACTTCCAAGCTTACACTTAAGAGGAAGGCATCCACACTTACTTTCAAGCTTAAAGGAGAGGAGGACGAACAAGGAGGAGAAGCAACTTTGAAAAAGAAGAAGAACCTTCCATACCTCTATCCAAGGTAAGTCTTTTTGCAGTTGATCTTTTTTGGAAGTTTGTTCTCTTTGGATTTGTACTTTCTCATATCCAAAAAACGTATGATCTGGGTATCACTGTTACGTTTCTGTATCGGGTGCAATGTCCTTTTCTACTTTTTAGAAAAGTCCGTCTATCGAAGCGCGTCTATAGGCGCATCTCAGAGCGCATCTAAAACCGCGTCTACAGGTGCATCCAAATGCACGTCTAGCCTGTTTGCAGACACAGACAGACGCATCTATAGATGTGCTGTTATACGCAAAATTAGACGTGCTAATCAGATGCGTCTATAGACGCGCTCTGATAGTAATCCTCTCTTCCCTTCCCCTTTCTTCTCAGCTCATCAGTAATAGATTTTTTTTCTTTTTTCCAGTTCAACATGTGGCCAGGAAGCGCTTCCAACTCACCTAATCCCCGGGATTCTATTTGGAGGGACTTATATAACCTTTTAGGGCACCCTCCTAGTCCTACGGAGTTATACGGGTATATGACGGGTACTCTAAACACCCCCCAGGAGTCGGCACTACAGACTCCAAACCACCCCACACTAGCTGAGATCACCCCAGTAGAGTCAGCACAGCCCAACCAGCTACACAGCATAGGCCCATCTCCCATGCCATCTTATGCCCCTTCCCCCATGCCGTCTTATGCCCCTTCTGCCATGCCGTCTTATGCCCCTTCCCCCATGCTGTCAAGAGGTCCTTCTATCTCGCAGAGCCGTCGACGAACTCCTGCACAGTCGAGACTCAGTTCTCTAACTACAAGTGGTCAGCGTAGTCCCGTGCAGTCTCCAGCTATGAGTGGCCAGCGTACGAGCTCATGACATGGTAGCAGGCGTAGTAGTAGGGAGAGTGGTGGGGGATGCATGGCACAGTGCTTTGGGAGGGGTGGCGGTGGGGACGATGATGATTCAGTTGATTTAGATGTGCCTTTAGGTGATGGTATGATATTCTATGACATCACTTAGACAGGAGGCATCTTGATGGATGCGCGGGGGAAGGACATCATGGCCTTCATGCGCTCTGTAATTGCTAACAATTATAGAGATTGCTTTATCCACTTCAAAGACCAGTCAAAGAGGTTGGCTGATGAGACCCTCACTGCTGTTCGCTCTAGGTATCCTAACCCCCCCAATCGCCAGTTCACAGATAAATGGGCCGTCAAAGATTGTTATTATACTTGGCAATAAAAGATCTTCGCTTAAGAGGCAGGCACTAGCGGAGCTTGCCAGGCTCGAGGGAGGTCAACCACCAAGGGGCCCACCCCACACCACTCACAAGCGTGAGTGGAAGAAAGCAATGAAGTCAACAAGGGAGGACCCCAGTCTATAGCACATGGAGGCACGAAGGATTTAGATGGAGGAGTATGGAAGCACGCATTTTGGAGCAGGGGGTGTTGAATCATGGGAGGCCCAATTTGTAAGTATCGATCTCAAATTATATTGCTTATGTAGTTTATTAGGAGGTTGTTTCTTTGTACTAATCCCTCCGCAAATTTTGTTGTCTTGCAGCTTGAGATCGTGGGCAGATACCCTACTCCTGTGGAGACAGCCTACCATCACAGAGGAGATACATGGAGGAACTTCTATGATGACGGGTTGATTACTGAGGAGCAGTATACCTGAGCTACTGGAGCGGCCCCCAAGGTATTTGAAAGTAATTAAATAATGCCAAAAGTATAAGTAAAGATTTGATTTTTCATACATTGATATATGTTGTCCCTTGTTTACAGGCCCGTGCACAAGACGATGAGGAAGACGAGGAAGGAGGCGCAGAAGGGAGCGCAAAAGGGTGCACAAAAGGGAGCATGGAAGACAACGAGGATTAGTCGTAGAAGTAGTGCTAGCTACTCTTTTTTGTACTTAAAGCCACTGGCTTGGCTTCGTGCCTCTTGTATATACACTCCTCTTATTTTTTATACTTGAAGCCACATGACGTGGCTTAGCTTCCTTATTTTTTGTACTTGAAGCCACATGATGTGGCTTAGCTTTCGTGCTATATGTACATACAAGCACTTTTTGAGCTTTCAATTTTATTGCATTTTGGAGTTGCAATGTTTTATTTGGAATTGTAATTAAAATGCGGTTGGCTGTAAGAATTGAATTACACAATGTGGAAATGGGATTCTTGTAACTATATAGCATACACAACATACACAGCATTCTGTAAATTTAAAAAAAATTATTATAAAGCGTATCTATCAATGCGTCTATAAACGCGTCTATATACGCATCTGTCTGTTCGACATGTGTTTATTTTTGCATCTATAAATGCGTTTATAAGAGCGTCTATTAAAGCATCTAAATGTGCGTCTATACGTGCGTGTGTCTGCTATATAGATGCAGTGGTAGATGCGGGTCTCCAGATGTGAAAATAGATGCACAAATAGACGCACCCGTAAGTTTTTTATTTAGTTCAGTAAACGCGTCTGTGTGCGCGTCTATGGGTGCTTTGTCTTGTTGTGTCAGGTAGGTTTGGACAAGCTGATTTCCAAATGCAAATCTTTCCTTTGGGGAGGAACAAACAGTATCGCAAAGTTAGATGGAGTTTTTGCACGAGCCCCAAGAGTGAAGGAGGGTTGAGTGTCGTGGACATCAAACAGGCATAAGCAAAACTAGCTACTATGTGGATTCTCAAAGTCCTCCTAAGTCCTGTTGGGTGACGCTTCTTGCAGAAATTTCAAACATAAAAAATAACCAATCCTGTCTGCTATTTTTTGTCCTAAACCTTGCATAACAAAGGGAAGTGACTTATGGAAATCTATTTGGAAGGCACTCGAATTAATCAAAACCCAACTATTGTTTCGTGAGAAAGGATCCTTTATGTAGCTAGACTCCATATGTGCTTCCGCAATACACAGAAATGCTTCACTCTAGCAACAGTGACTTTCTTAGAGCTTGCCTCCAATCTTGGGGTCAGCTATGGTAGAGGGACCAATTTAGATGGAAAAACATGCTTTAAATATGAAGCAAATTCAGACTCACCAATGAAGATGCACTCTTTGTCCCCACTAAATTAGCATTGTGGGAAGGAAACATATAGTGGAAGGGGGGCGTGGTGCTTATTTACACCTTAGATTTTAGTTGGATCCTCTCCCCACATCTACTTCCTGTGCCTACCCTCTACGATGATGTTGAAGACATGATCCCCGTTCTAAATTCCTGTTGGAACACCTCTGACTCTGCTCATTGTTGGAAGCAGAGATTCTTGTATATTTGGACAAAAGCCATCCCAAAGAAGATGTCAATCTTGCTATGGCTCATCAAGCATAAGGTGGTAGTATGGACCAATGTAAGGGGGATGAGGATTGGAAAAGGTGATGGCAAGTGTCGACGCTACTTGGGATCTCAAGAGTATGTTTTTCATTACTTTATGGCATGCCCTTCAGCTACGAAAGTCTAGAAAAGAGTGCAGTTACAGCTAGGAGAGCCATTCAACTAGAAAGCAATACTTCTTAAAGATGCATCAAAAGTCGAGCACACACATTGGGCACTTGTGTGGGCACACACCTTGTGTTTTGTTTGGGTTTCCAAAAATGAGTTTCAGTACAACTCAAATATTACTAACACAGAATATCTATTTTTTGAAATGATATCAAGCAAGCAAAGAGAATAGTTGGTTCCATCCAACCTATTCAGAGGAGTGCTTGGAATAATTGGACTTGGACATAGTCCCATAGGTGCTTGGAAACCAAAATATTACAAACCATAAACCTCCAGAGAGAATAGTTGGTGCCATCCAACCTGTCCTCCGGGGCAAACATTACAAAGATATCATTTAAATTATTTTGTGCCATCTTGTGTTGTCTCAATGGTGACTCACATGTCATGGGGATCTTGGAGGAATGCGGATGGAGCCTCCACTCTAGGATACTCCTTGTGAGAGCAATGCAAAGCATGAGCCATCCGCATCTGTCACTCAAGTGGCTCGTGGATTGTTGCAATGTGTTTCAACAAGAGAAAGAGACAAGGGAAATAAGGGAAAGAGAGGAAGAAGGGGAGAAGAGAGGGGAGAAAGGAGAGAGAAGGAGGAGGGAAGGAGAGAGTGAAGGGGGATGGAGTGGCAAACACAAAGGCACTACAAGGGAAACAAGAGAACACCCAAAGACACTCTTGGAAAAGAAGAGGGAGCTTGTATTCCAAACTTGTACATACAACAATGAAGACTGAAGACAACCATTTGGACTTTTATACATGCCACCTTTTGAAGGGAGGGCCAACACTAATATCTTTACACCATTCTCTCTCCTCATTATTTTACCATCCTCTTGGGCCCATCTAGCTCCCAGGCACAATCCTAGCTCTATGAACTTGCCATTGTACATCAAATCACATCACTAACTAGCGGTCGCATATTGTTAACCAATTAGTTAACATGTCCCCCTTCCTGATCTCGATCCACCAGTCCATGGATTGTGCAACGTTCATGGTTGTTGGGGTGTTGTTAATGAAGATCATGCAAAGTAGTATTTCTTGTGCACTGGGCTAAATCTTCTTTTGGTCCATTGCAGCAGAGGGATGTAGTGTCTCTTTGTTATGGAATGTTTGCTGGAAATATGGATGAGTAATTCTTTTGGAACTAGCACCTCAAGGTTTGAGTGAGCCAAGTTGAGTGCTTGTGACCATTCAAAAAAGGAATAAGAAAAAAGAAAAGAAAAAGAAAAGTCTAAGGGGTAAGTTATTAGGAAGAAGGTGTTAGTAGGGATTGATGTAAGATCCTAGTGGTGTTAGTGTTAGTAGAGTAAGTAAAGTGCATCATGCTCCTCTTAGGTCCCATATTTGATTTGACTGGGACTTCTAATGGATTCTCATCTGACTATGTCTTTGTCATGCCATGTTTGAACCTCTGGAGTTGTGCATGACATTTTGTCTTGCTTCTTTGCATTGAAGTTCCTTGAAAATCCATTTTATGGATTATACTTCATTGAGGGCTTTGCTTGGAAGTATTTGAGCCCAATAATATTGTGGCACCATTTGGAGCTTTATTTGTTTGAGTCATGAAATCAAGAGTAGTTTGATAATACACCAACACATAATCCTGCGACCTCCTCTGCTACATGTGCACTTTCTTCTTTCTTCTTCTGAGCAATATCATCTCGCTTTTTGAAGCAATATTCTTCTGTATGTTCAAACTTGCCACAATATCCACATTTTTGCTCGTCCTTATTCTTTGCTTTAGATACCTTGCTTATGAATTCTTGTTCCTTATCAATGGTCAGTACCTTGCACCTTTCTTCATCCAATAGCATTGAAATCATTTATGAGAAACTTGCATCATTGTTAACTCTTAGGATCTTAACAAGCTCATCATAAATTGGTATAACACTGGAAAGAAGTACAGCCTTAGAATCATCATCTTCCATACAAACATCAAGATCACTAAGTTGCCTAAGGATAGAGAACATTTGATTTAGATGCTCTCC
Organism: Dipteris shenzhenensis; assembly: GCF_047967505.1. Lineage (NCBI taxonomy): Eukaryota > Viridiplantae > Streptophyta > Polypodiopsida > Gleicheniales > Dipteridaceae > Dipteris > Dipteris shenzhenensis. Next base: position 37,734,444 of record NC_141614.1, read on the forward strand.
AAGCATCTGATTTTCCATCATCTTCAAACCAAAAAATTGTTACTTCAGTAATACCTTTGAGTTTTGAAGTCTTGATCCAAACAAAGTCTCTACTGTAGTCCCGTTCTCACATGCCATCTTGGAGAGATCAAGATAGTGGCTATACCTTCCACCAAGTACTCGCCCGACAATTCCTAGAGCCTTCTCATCCTTTCTTCCGATCAATCCACCAATTCGGGGGAGTCATGTGCCTTTTTCCAAGTCAGTTTCTTCTCAGTACCTGAGACTATCGACCAAAAGCCCTTCTCCATCAAATACAAACGAAGCGTGAGTTGCCAAATCAAGAAGTTAGTGCCGTTGTAATAACTAGGTTCACCGCATGTTCAGATTTATTCTCCATCTTCTCTACTTTGATATCACTGATGGATCTTGGCTCGTATAAAACTATTGCATGTAGTAAAAACAAAGATCACTACCTATTCCAAGAGTTGATCATCTAGTGCATGAAATAATAGTAAAAGATATGCAAAACAATATCGTTTATTTATAGACGACATCTTTATTTATCTCCTTAGCTCAACCGAGCTTGTTAGAGTTACAACCCACACACTTTTAGCTACTACAACTGATAGACAGAGGCATTGAGCCATGAATTATAAGAGAGACTGTCACCATGCTCATCATGATTGGCTTCCAAGGCATAATCATGTGCACCAACTCCAGAGGGAACTGCGCCAATAGCAACGTGTGATCATAGGAGAGACTTAAGCCTGTAATCTCTCTCTCAAAGTACTCCGTGTAGCTAGCCATGCAAGTGACAAGTGGCTGATCCAATCCCTCTTTTCAACCATGCTTTGATATTGACCAACCTAGAGTTTTCTTATCACCAACACAATAGTTGTTTCAACTGCAACAATCATTCCAACCACAACAGTATTTCCAACGAGGCGAGGACAGCGGTGGCCATGGACACGGATGCGGAGGTGGTCATGGTCAAAATTGATCAAAAACCTTCCTGTTCTACTTGGGCGAACACCATTGGCGGAATGAATTGTTGATGATGATCCATTGGTGTGCCCATAGATTAGCATAATCATCTATGTGGGTACCAAGTTGCATGAGCCAACTCCCAAGAAAGGCAACGGCTGAATCGTTCCAGAAGGCCCGTGGTCATGGTATGATGAGATTCTCTTATTCCTATCTACTGGCATAATGCTCAAGTATATGAATAGAGACTAGCGAAAACGATTCACACTGTAAAGCCGATCCTTTGAAGTAGTCTTGGGCTAGCTATACTAACATCTAACAGAGGCCCTATGGTGTTCTAGATCAGTTGGATGATACGTGGCTAGAAAGCTACTATTTGCCTTTGGAGGTTCAAGAAAGGCGAAAGCAGAGAGTGGATTTGTCTTCGAAGAAAAATTCTTTTGAGCATGGGAAATTGGTTCTTTTGTTCAACACTCACCTTGGGCAGATGCCAGGGAAGTTGAAATTGTGATGGTCAGGTGCATTTTGGATCTTTCATGATTGCAGATTAACATCGTTCTATCTTGTGGATTTGCAAGGGCATGTACTTCCACATCCAATTAATGGTTTTTGGATTCATCCATACCATCATGATGGTAGTCTTCAGTGCCCATTTTTGATATCTAATGAGGTGCAGATTTCTTGGGTTGAGGTGGAGGCAGCAAATCAATCACATGCGGGCATGTGGCAGAAGGGTTCGTAGCATGATGACAATAGTCTTTTGCGAGGTCCTTTCACAGCAGCCGCCATGCAACCACCTATCATCAAGGTGGGGTATTGGCAATCTCAATTGCAATTCTTCTCACGCTCTCAAGGATCGCAATGCCTCAGTAGAAGGTAAGGGAGCTCTGATACCATAACAGAATATGAAGAGGGGAGACTCTGTGGAAGAAGCCTACTGTCCTCCACTACAATGCACAAACTTGGAACAATGTGCTCGATTGGCGTAATTGCTTCCAGCCCAAACACCAATTTGAAAGGAGTCAACCTAGTGGCCACCTTGAACGATGTGTGGGGTAAGCCCATAGTGCTGCTAGTAACTTATCATCCCAATCCATGCAGTGCTCATTTACTGGCAGCAAAATATTCTGCTTGAAAGTATGATTTGTAGATTCGGCCAATCCATTATCCTGTGGGTAGTAGGGGGAAGACTTCTTGTGAATCACCATATAGAAAGAATTCATCCACTTGATGACCTTGTTGACAAACTAAGTCCCCTTGTTGTGCTGATGATTTCAATTGGGCAACCAAACCGGGTGAACACATCGTGGTACATGCATTTCGCAACCAAATTTGTAGTATTATCCCTTAAAGCCCAAGATTCCACCCATTTGGTATAGTAGTCAGTTGCTAAAAAAGTGTAATAATTTCATGTGCAGGTAGCTACGGGCTTGAATGGGCCCATGAAGTCTAGTCCCCACTTTTGAAATGGCTCGAGTGGCAATATGGGGTTAAGCAGCATTCGATCACAATCTATGGGTTGGCCCAAACATAGGTAGAGGTCGCAACTCTTTGCAAACCATCTAGCATCCTTCTGAATGGTTGGTCACCATAAGCCTGCTTGCAAAATTTTCTTTACAATTATTTCCTACGCAAAAGGAGATTGACAGATTGAGAGTTCTCTTGAGTGATTGTGAGTTCGTTCTGTTCACTTCCGTAGAGAGAATTCTATCCATTGAATGAAAATTCCATTCATTTCTTTGAGAAATTTTGTGCATGAGAGATTGAGAGATTTCCTTTGTGAGATCGATTGAGAGTTGTTCATTGAGAGCAATAGGGAGAGAAATAGGGAGAGTCTCCTTTATCCTCTAAAAGATTTTAGTTGAGAGAAAGAGATCTATTTTTGTTGGTAAGAGACAGAGAGACGTTTCTCTCTTCTACCTACACTATTGATTTTGAGAGAGACAAAGATATGGACCGAGAGAGTTTTCTTTGAAAGAAAGACTCTCTGGCACTTGGTAGTTTTTCAAAACTCAGCTCCTACAACTCAGTTCTTCGAGCTCAACAAGAATGAGCAACTGCAAGCCTCTCCAATTGTCGGCGCCTCCACAAGCTACCTCCAACACCTTGTCAAGCTGAGCACCACCCTATGACCTCCAACAACAAAATCCATAAGGCTTTTGCTCGGCCAATGGGCCGCCCCGCATTCTCGCACTTGCAGCTTGTTGTGCCAATAGGGAGCTCTATCTAAAACGTTGGTCTGCCTCCCAAGCCTCACAACTGACATACCAAAGCTCCTAGCTGCTCCATCTCTACACAGATAGAGGGCGCAATGCTCTCGACTCTTCCCTATATCTCAACAAACATCAACAGCTCTGTCAGCAGTAGCTAGCCCCACACCTCCAATAGTTGTAGCAAGCAGCCTTGCCAACGTGCCAATAGCCCCGACTATAGACTGCTCGCCCCAGCACAAAACGACTGCCACCAGACAGGCACCAACCAAGCAAAGGCCATCGACCTCTCTCCTACACTTTGTAGACTCCAACCACGGGCCTCTATGATGAAGCTAGCTCTGCCAACTCTGCTCCACCCAAGCCTATAGCCATCGACTTCTACTCCATTGACGCCAAACCAGAGCTCATGGGCTCCTGGCCCCACACTGCATGCAATGCCATGAAAATGCCATGGCACTGACTCGATGGACAACCTCCATCCCTCACCTGCTATCAACCATGTAGGTAGCTCCAATGCCTTCTACAAGCTAGGCTCCATCCAAGCGACACCCACGTACACAGAGGAGGAGATCCATCAACAGAATCTTTAAATTCCGATGGCATGTCTGAAGATTCTATCTTCACCGAGGTTTAGACACATGGCAACCCTATCCTTAGGGTTAGCCACACCTTGGTCATCATTCATCCATGTGGCATCCTTATCTATAGGGCCATGTCAGCACTCTTGTATGGCTACCATGTCAATAATGGCCACACAAGTGCCACATCATCATCCACATGGCAACCGCCTGCCACATCAACCTCACCTACCATGTTAGCTAGCATCCCGCGTGCCACATTAGTAGAATGAGCCAGTTTCCATGCCAGTAGCAACACGTGGCATCATGCCACATCATCATTGCCAAGTCACCAAGGCCACATCTATTAAAGTGAAGGATCGAGCACTCCTAGTCTAGATGCATGAAGAGCAAGATGTTCAAGGAGGGTCGAAGCACCATGAAAGAGACATAAGTACGCAACACTGAATCTATTGCAAATGTGTGTCCTCAACAATACATGATAGGTCTCTTATATAGAGAGTTCCCTTTGAATAGTCAACACATGTGGGATCCTCTCATCGACATCTCTCCTTGTGGATATCCTCAATCCACATCTCCACATCATGTAGTCCACATCCTAGGGTGCTTACTTTGATTCTTTCCTATACCATACCTTAGCCTCTAATTATGTAGTCCATATCCTAGGGTGGCTACTTTGATTCTTTCCTATACCATACTTTAGCCTCTATAACAATCAACTCACAGTAGTAGGAGAGACCATGAATACAACAGAAATGGTTCAAGTAATCCTGAATGGATTAGGAGAGGGATACTAGAATCTAGTCTAGAGTATTGCCATCCAACAAAAAATTTCGACACTGGAAGAACTTCAATCAATCTTACTTGGTCAAGAGCTCAAGACACAAGCCATTCATGCATGCAAAGGTCATTCTAAAGTCAAGCATTCACAGCTTTAGATAGAAGCAGAGGCAGAGGCAAAGGTGGAGGTAGATCATTCTAGTGAAGTGGTCATCAGCAGCAAAGTCAGAATCAGCATCAGCATCATCGTCCAGCAACACCATCATTAGCAAAGAGGAAATCATTCCAATCGAGGAAGATTCCAAGGATGAGGGAATGCATCCACCAACATGCAAACATTTAGCTCAACTACTGTTATAAGTTTGGACATTATGAAAGAGATTGCCACAAGAAGCAATACGATCAAGGCGGTCAACCCAACAACAATTGAGGGAATTTCCCATAGAAAAGGAAATCATCATGGTGGGCATTATAATCATAGTCATTATGCAAATGAACATGGGAATATGTTCCTTGCAAAAAAGGAAATGCAGTAGACCGATACAGTGTATCTAGACACTAATTGCAATTCAAAAGAAGATTTCAATTATCAAATCGACCAAGAAAGCTAGGATCGTTGGTACATCGATAGTGGTGCATCATCTCATATGACAAATCATCAGGAATGGTTCATAGAGATGAAACCATGAGAAGGTCAAAAGAATGTCATCTACATAGCAGATAATACACTGAATCCTGTTCAAGGGATAGGCATTATCCCTATGAACAATTTCATTGGTACGAAAGGATTGGTGAAAGATGTACTCTATGTTCCAAAACTCAGTAAGGATCTCTTGTCAGTCAGTCAAATGACGGAACACAACTATTGACTCGTTTTCGATGGATATGAATGCATTATTAGAGACAACAAATCCAGAGGATTTTTGCTAGTAGGAAAAGGAGTCAAGGAAGGATGCTTGTATAGAATGCTAGCTACATTACCAAATTTTCATGCCATGTCAGCTCAACTGCCACAACAGATGCCACTATCCACAAAATGGCACAAGAGATATGTTCATATCAATTTCAAGAGCTTGATAGAGCTCATGAATTAGAATATGGCAATTGGGATTCCTAAGCTACAGTTTCTTGGAAAAGTTTGTGAAGCATGCTCCTTCAAAAACTCAAATGACTCTTGTACCAACCAACCCTCGGCCATGCTACCTTCGGGCCTTGCATTTTACAGAATTACCTCTCAAGCACGAGGTATTCTTGATTTGATACATACAGATGTATGGGGTTATGCCCAGACTCACAGCATCAATGGTTCACTTTACTACTTGACTTTCAATGATGACTACGTCAGATATTTTTGGGTCTATTTCCCGAAAGAGAAATCTAAATTCTTTTCTAGATTTCAAGAATTCAAAGCCATGGTAGAAAACCAGACAGGCAGAAAGATCAAAGTCATGAGATCAGACAGAGGAGGTGAATGCATGTCTTCAGCATTCATGAACTCTTGCAGAAGTCATGGCATTCCAAGACAATTCACTTGTGTAGATACTCCTTAGCAGAATGCAAAAGCTAAAAGGAAGAATGGTACTTTAGGAGATAGTGCTAGAGCAATTCTTAGTGAGAAGCATCTTCCGAATCAGTATTGGGCAGAAGCAATAGCCACTGCAAACTACTTACTTAATTGGCTTCTGTTCAAATTGATTTAGTGTATGATACCTTATGAAGTATTCACTTGACACAAGCCACACATTGGGCATCTCTACATATTTGGTTGCATGGCATATGCCCACATACATGATGACCATCGCAGAAAATTGGATACAAAGTCATGTAAATGCATCATGGTTGGCTATAGTGAAGAAAGCAAAGCATACAAGTTGTATGATCCCATCAACCGTAAGGTCATTATCTCTAGAGATGTAATCTTTGATGAGGAATTAGTATGGAAAACCTCAAATACATAGGAGATAGATTCATCAATTTCATAGTCATCTACTGAAAAAGTTAATGAAGAAGAGAAAGAATTGCCAGAAGTACCCCGAGAAGAGCCACAACAACTTAAACGGTCTACTAGGGAAAGCAGACCTCCAACTAGATTGACATATTCTCAGAAAGATAAAACAATTCAGGTTGAAACCACCAACTATGCTCTTATGACTACCATCATGGCTATAGAAGAGCCAATGTACTTTGAAGATGCAGTTGACAAGCCAGAATGGCAAACTAGTATGAATGAAGAAATGGAAGCTTTTTACAAGAATAATACTTGGGAATTATGCAAACTTCCACTAGGAAAGAAGGCCATAGCAAACAAATGGGTATACAAAGTGAAGTACAATCCAGATGGAAGCATTCAAAGATACAAAGCTAGACTACTTGCAAACGGATTTGCATAGCAATATGGTCAAGATTATGATGAGACTTATGCTCTAGTAGCAAACATGGATTCCATATGGTTTTTGATATTACTAGTGACACTCAGTAGATGGAATGTGTACTAGCTTGATGTCAAGAATGCATTTTTCAATGGTTATCTAGATGAGGAAGTCTACATGAAACAACCAACAGGTTATTGTGAACTAGGAAAAAAGAATCAGGTTTGCCATCTAAAGAAGAGTCTCTATGGCTTAAAGCAAGCACCCAAAAATTGGTACAACAGAATTGACAAGTATTTTGTTGATTTGGGATACATGAATCCAATGTAGATCATACTCTCTACTACAAAGTTCAAGAAGAAGACATTACTATTGCACTTTTGTATGTAGATGATCTGATTGTGACTGGAAGCAAGTATAGCTTCATCAAGAAATTGAAACAAGACTTATTTGTAGAGTTCGATATGAAAGATCTTGGACTTGTGCACTATTGTCTTCGAATTGAGTTCTGGAGAGATTCAAACAGTACCTTTATGAGTCAACTGAAATATATTTACAGTCTCCTAAAGAAGTTTCATATGGGAGATTGCAACATTGCAGCCACTCCCATGGAACAGAGTTTGAAACTTACTAAATATTCAAAAAAGCCTACAATCAATGAGGATAAGTACTACAGGTAGCTCATTGGATCTCTAATATATATGACTATCACACGGCCAGATATTTGTTATGCAGTAAGTTCACTGGCACAGTTTATGGTAAATCCAAAATAGTCTCACTGGAATGCAGCCAAAAGAGTCTTGAGATACATTAGAGATACAAGACAGTTTGGGATAGAATACAGAGGAACTCATCCACGGTTGCATGGATAATATGATAGTGACTATGCTGGAGATCATGACACCAGGAGATCGACATAGGGATATGCATTTTTCCTTGGTCAAAGTGCTATATCATGTTTTTCAAATAAACAGCCAACTGTTTCCTGAAATAGAATATAGAACACTCACTACACGTGCATGTGAGGCTCTATGGCACAAAATATTGTTGTAAAAAATAGACTACTTTGATGAATCAAAGCCAACAACAATATACTGTGATAATCAATCGGCTCAAGCATTTGCCAAGAATCCAGTATATCACTCCAGAACAAAGCACATTGATGTCAGATAGCACTTCATTAGACAAAGAGTGTTACTTGGTGACATCACATTGTAGCATTGTGATAGCAAAGAAATGTTGCAGACATATTTACCAAACCACTCAATAAAGAGCTTTTTGAGAAACACCGACAAGCTCTTGGTTTGACACAGAGGAAAGGCATTACCATTAAAGGGGTGTGATGGAATGTAATGCTCAGTCCTTCTTCGATTCCCCAAAAGCATCATCTTGAGGGAAGACCTACTTCATGATGTTGATCTTGAGGGAAGGTGTTGAGAGACCACGCTCAACATCATGTGATCACATGTGCATAGCACTAATACATATAGAGTGCTATAAAGGAAAGGGTTAGATGCCCTAACCCTAACCCTAAATGGGTTTGTATATATTCTACATTTTCAACTAAATCTAGTGTACACTTAGTCATTTGTGGTGTTCTCTCTAGCTGTGCCCTCTCTCCTCATCTCCACTCTTCTCCTCTCCCCTCTTCATATTTTGTCTCAGTATATATACAATCCTATTTAGGGTTAGGGTTAGGGAATCTAACCCTTTCTGTTATAGCACTCTATATGTGTTAATATTATGCACATGTAATCACACTCAACAATTGCCAAGATTTTAAGTATGTTTGCTCATTTCCCCTTCTTTATGACTTGGGACTCAGTGTCTTGGCTCTCTCTTTTTGGGCCTCAAGTTTTTAATGAGATCCATGTCTCTTCCTAGGCTCTCTTGATTCAATGACATTTAGTTGAGACGTGCTCTCTAGATGATGTTCTCTTTTCACAATACAGGCATGTTGGCTTGTTCATGCTTTGGTGGATTCCTCTTGGGAGATATTGGTTAGTATTTTAGTGTGTCTCTCATGGGTTTTTTAATACTTCATAGAAGCCTCTTTCTTGAAAAAAAAAGTGATACTACATTGGATCTCATTGGGAGCCGAGCTATTTGGCACATTTGGAAGGCATGTTGTTCCCATATAATTGATCACATCCATGCACATCTCCCAAATGTTTTAGTTGGGATTTCATGGGATTTGATTCCTATCTTTCACGATGATGAGGCTAGAGTGAGAGAAGTGAACCTCTTGGAGGATAGGTTGGATTGCACCAACTATTATCTCTAGAGATTTATGCTTCGTAATATTTTAATTGCCAAGGGCCTATGGGACATGTTAGACGAGATGAAGCCCATCTTGTCTAAAAAGGCATTGTTTGATATATTGTCATGTGCACCCGTTGGCAAGAAAGTCTCACGTGCCAACATTTATTCTTATCTGATTAAAGCGATTGTAGAGATTTTTCTTTCAGGTGTGGATGGCTCAGATCACTACATCAAGGATGCTTTATTTGTCCTTGGGATTCAGAAGAATCTAGTTTTCTATATCGTCTATTGCTCAAAGATGATTTTAGGTCATCTTTAAAGATGACAAATGTATGATCTATGATAGAGAGCGAGATTATGCATTGGTGTTGGCATGCACACTTTTTCATAGTTTTGTTTTAGCTTGATGCCTATGCAAAGAGAGCACATTATGCATATGCCACTTCCACATGTACCTCTACCATGCAAAATGCAGAGTTATGGCATGCTAGGTTTGAGCATGTAAATTTTGGAAACCTTTAGTTATTGCAAAGATTTTAGATAGTGGATGCCTTACCAACCATATATGCCCTACCAAGCATATATGCAAGGGCTATATTTTGGGGAAAATGCATAGATTTTCTTTCCCAAAGGATGCTGCAATCTAAGGTATGAGAAAATTGTAGCATGTACCCATTGATGTTTGCTTCTGTGCAGACTCAATTTCTTGGGGGTCATTTGTAATTTGTCACTTTTTTATATGACTTCATGAGATTTACTTGATTGTTTCCTCTAAATTATACATAGGTTTTAAGGTTTTTGTTAAAGTATAGACTCTACATTCAGATTGAGAGGGGGAGTATATATCCAAGGCATTAACAATTTTTTTGGCTAAGAAGGGCATCAAACATTAGTACATGGTTTGAATACATTCTTCAATATAATGGAGTGGCTTAAAAAAAAAAAAAGGTCACTCATGGAGATGGGAAGATACCCACCTAACGCAAAAGGGAGGCCACATACGTTTTGTATGGAAGTAATCATGTGGTCAAATCGTATTTTAATAGATGTCCCACCAAAGCACTTAAGGTGATGACACCATATAAAGCTTGGTATGACAAAAAACTGATGTGGGTTATTTTTGTACATTTGGTTGTGTAACCTATGCACATGTGCCTCAAGAATTTAGAGGCAAGCTTGATAAGGTTGAGAAGTACATTTTCGTGGGCTATATTGGTGAGAGCAAGGGTTACAAACTTTACAATATCGTGGCCAAGGTTTACCAGTAGTGACGTTACTTTTGTTAAAAATGCACATCTGCCCTTTGTTCTTTCTAATAGAAATCAATGTTCATTTGATGCCTTTGGTAGGCTACTACCAAATTCATTTGATGCAACAGTTGAGATGCCTATGGAAAATCAAAATGTGTAGTAGGGTCCTTCAGTGGTGGTTGATGGCTCAGTTCAGCCTATAGCTAGTTGGTCATCCGGTCACTTAGCAAAACATTGAGCATGTGGTGGCATAAGGAAATCTAGTCATGTAGAGGTCAAGATAGTTCCTCATTGTCTGATCCATATGCTTGAGGAAAGCAAGCTTTCAGCACCTGTTCTAGACCACACACACAGTGACACTAGAGATGTTGAGGATGCTCACTATTGTGAAGCACCTTGGGTCGACAATGTGCTGGGGATGGATTAACATGTTTGCTTTAAAGATGCACATGACAATGTGCATTGGAAGCAAGGTATGAAAGAAAATATATACGCCATGCAAAAATACCACACTTGGGAGCGGGCAAATTTGTCTGCGGGCAAGAAAGCAATTGGCACTAAGCGGGTGTATAAGAAAAATGCAAATTGGATTGTTCTATAGATAAGTACAAAGCCCATCTCTTGACAAAGGGATATGCACAAAGGGAAGGCATTGGTTATGATGAAACCTTTGCCCCCATTTCCCATATGACCACCATCAAGTGTATGGTTTCATTAGTTGCATTTTATGGATGGAATATCCATCAACTGGACATTAAAATTGCAAACAAGTATGTGTGTCTCTATGTGTTTGGACCATCGTGAGTCTACATTTCTTTTTTTGACTCTAATTAAAGAATTAGAGGGAGGTGTCAAATCAATAGCAAGCTATCTTTTTCACTATCCTTATTCCCAATAACATCATAAGAATCAACCCTTATTTGTCCTCTATTCTCCTAGTATGGGTTTGAAACCACCCCTTTAGAGAGCATTGCCCCACCCCCACCACATGACATAGGAGCATTATTGATCTAAGAATTTTTAGCATATTCCTTCATTGGTCTTTCCCCTATTCGATTTTAAAGTTTTAACAAAAAAAAAGGTACCTCAGCCATCCATGCTAGGAAAAAGTTTTGAATTTGGATCATTGAATTTTAACCTACAGCTTCAATAACCATGTTACGGTAGCAAGAAAAACCCATAGGCTACATTAGTAATTGAGGAAAGAGGAGAACCACTAAAAAGATGAGTACATTTTGACTGCTTAAGTGCTACCTTGAATGAGAAGCCATCCATGCTAGGAAAAAGTTTTGAATTGGATCATTGAATTTTAACCTATAGCTTCAATAACCATGTTACGATAGAAAGAAAAACCCATAGGCTACATTAGTAATTGAGGAAAGAGGAGAACCACTAAAAAGATGAGTACATTTTGACTGCTTAAGTGCTACCTTGAATGAGAAGATGGTTGTGATTTAGAATATACTATATTGCATTATCAAACTACATCAATTTGTTGGGGATAAAGCACCAGCAATCATGTAGCTATATTTCAAACAAGGTCACCCATAGTTCTGCACATTAAAGGCCTTATTAGGAGGTAGAAAAGATTTATGGATATAAAAAATTCCATATTTCAAGCTCTGGAAGGAATTCTCAATATCCCTAAGTGTGACTGATTTTGGTAAGATGGTGTTATCCACGTGTGCATGCTTACACTCAATGGTGAGAGAGTTTCAATACTTTTACAAAGCGTAGCAGCATCTTAAAGTAAACCCACCAAGTACATCCCACATCTCAAAGGTGATCGATGTTGAAACACTAAGATTTCTCAAAATTCAAAGCTTATGTGATGAATTGATATGAGATGGCTCCCTCTACAACCCTCCTTGGGATAAGAGGATTTGAAATCACTTCCCTATCATGTCTGTAGGTGTGGGGAATTCCTAGATCAAAATTTCCTTATGTCAGGGACAAGATTAAAAAAATTTGGATAAATCCCTTTGGGGGAACAGCCAACGCTCTACTGACAAGTGGATCAGACCGATGGACAGGTCTAAAACCTTCTTACAAGCAATCAAATGGAGAGCAGATAAAGCTAGAACACTGAGAATTTAGAAGCTTGAAGAACAACTGACTCTCCTAGAAAGTGACTACACCGCACGGGGACAAGATCAATTGAGGTCAACCACGGCAAAACTTAGGGCAGAAGTGGAAATTGCAACCAACTAGGCCAGAATCTACACTAGAGACTGGTGGGCCAGAAGGGCAGACAAGGCTAATGAAGATATGTTTAAAAGTCTAAAGAAGAAACATGCCCAAGAATCCTTTGATACTCTTCTTGTTGATGAAAGGAACATCCAAGACCCGAAGGAGATCCTCGAGGTAATCACAATGCACTTCAATTGGTGAAGAGATCATCACGATAGAAAAGGCCATAGCCATAGAAAGTGTACTAGATCAAGAGAAAGAAGAGTCTCAGTGTTTGACAGCATTTATCTGGATAGAGATCTATCTCTCGAAGAGCTGAAAGGGTTAGTAGATCAAATGGGGAAGGGAAAGACCCCAGGAGAAGATGGACTTCCTATAGAGTTCTATCAAGTCTTTTGGGAAACGGTAGGTCCTTGCCTCATGCTGCTCTGGCAAGATTCCAAAGAAAAGGGTTTCCTAGACCCATGGATCAACATGGGCATGATTAAACTGATCCCTAAAGTGGCTCAAAGAAGAATTGAAAAACTGGAGACCATTGACTATGCTGAACAATAGCTGCGAAATCTTTGCAAAGGCACTAGCTAAAAGACTCAAGATCATACTCAAGATCAAGATGCAATATTGGATCAGGGAAGAGCAAAAGGGATTTATTCAAGGAAGGCACATCTTGGAAGCCATTTTCATTGTGTGGGAAGGTCTTGAATTGGCAGAGGAGATGCAACAGGACATCTACTTCCTCAAAATTGACTTCGACAAAGCGTACGACAAATGGAGTGGGGTTTCATTCTATCTTCCCTCATAGACATGGGAGCCGAGACCCGACTTTGTGTCATACGTGGAAAATTTGCTTTGTCAAGCTAGAAGCAAAGTTGAAGTAAATGGCATAACAACTCAACCCTTCGAGCTTAAAAGATCCATCAGACAAGGCTACCCTCTTGCCCCTCTGCTCTTCTCCAAAGCTGCAAATGCCCTGGGTTGCCTCATCAAAGATGACATAGATAAGGGCACAGTGAAAGGTATCCAAGTGGAAGGGGACATACAGATATTGTGTCAGCAATTTGCAGATGATACAAATTTAACACCCCAAAATGATGAAGAGTTTATTCAAGGCATGCTCAAATGCCTAAACACTTTTTGCACAGCTTCAGGATCCAAGATTAATCATGATAAAACAGGGATCTATGGCACACGGAGTCCTCCCCCCATTTTCCTCTCTAATAAGGGGTGTAAAGAAATCCGAAGTGGAGAAGTCTTCAGACTCTTAGGAATACCTATGGGATTCAGGTGCACAATGCTGGACAGATGGGACTGGGTCCTAGATAGAGTCAAAAGTAAGATGAATAGATGGCAAGGACTTCTCAACCCTGGCAAGAAGAAAATTCATCCTAAACCATTACCGTTCACCCCTCCATTATCTACTATATCTCCTATTGGTACCCGACTAGGAAGTTCCTGAGACAGATCAACATCTTGTTCAGAACCTTTCTTTGGGGGGAGATGAAGTCAACAACAAGGTCCCTAAAGTGAACTGGAAAACTTGCACCAAACCAAAAGCTATAGGTGGGCTAGGGATAGCGAATGTGAAAAAATCAGCGGTAAGATTTATGGCACAATGGATAATAAAAGCAGTGCAAAACCCGGACAAAATTTGGGCTTACCTAATCTGGTTTTTTTTCAATCAATTATGCTTGCCTACTATTGGGTGACAGGCCAACAAGATCCTTGGGAAGCTGGAATATTATGTGCAACTCCATTCTTGGGGTCTATGGGCTCAAAGATGCGCCAAGGTTTTTGGTAAAGTCGTTATCTGTACTAATGAAATTGTTACAAATGTATATGTGATCACAGAGGAGCCAATTGTGAAAATATTTCATGCCTGTATGACTAAATTCAAGAGTGTTGCCAAAAGGAAGAGCTTATTGCGAAGAAGGAGAATGCCCTACTAGCCTAGCTTTAGAATTAGACCGGAAAAGAAGAACTCCCTACAACAGCCACCACACAAAAGGTCCCTCCTCATGGCTAGACATCGTCATCAACCAAAGCCCCAGTCTTGTACTACCATGTTCCCTCAAGTCAACTGTTCCCTACCCCCCCTATGACTCAGACGACCACTACCTTCCCTTCAATGAATCGCCCCAACACCATGGTCCTTCAACATGCTTCAACATCTTTTGTTACACCCTCTCCACCGGCACCCCCTCCAGTTGTATACAAGAGGCCGATGGCTCTAAACGACCCAACAGGTTTCTCGGTCAAAGTTTGCAACGAAGCTGACGACTTCAAGCCTCTAGAATCCAGGCCTCAAACTAGAACCCATAAGCCATGCCCCCATTATCGCATTCCTGAAACAATCGTACTACGAGTGGATGCTTGAAACGATCGTACTACGAGTGGTTGCCACTTGGCACCAAAGGAAGAGCCTCAGGAGGTGCCATAGCTCTCTTCTCGTCTTTGCGTCTTCTGGTTCTTCTGTTGAAAAGATTTCTTTTGGTATAGGCTCAGATATAAACCAGTACTCTCGAAGATATGTTGGCCATTTTTGACTATTGTAAATACAGTTGACACTATTCTAATATAAACCCGCATTCATAAAATAAAAAATAAAAATAAAAAATGTCAAAAAGCCCATTGAGGCTATCAATGTTAAGAAGCCCACAGCATTCCCTCTATGCTGGCACATTACATCTCCTTCCCCCAAGGGCTTGAAACAACACCTTCGTTGGCGCCGCTTGGTGCATGAACTCATGAACATGTGGTTCTAGTCCCAACACACTCAAGAAGATATAGTACATGTGCTTGCAAGGCAAATACACCATTTTTTGGCTCCTCTTCTGAAATCCTTCACAACTGCATCGGGGCATTTTCGAGATTGAAATAGAATAATTCAGCTCAAGTTCTTGAGATCCATCAGTGGTGCTGACATAGAACACATGCGATTCATTGCACAAAACTATTGCCTCTCAAAGAACTGTAGCTTCTAGGAAATGGCCCCTCTCTATGCTCTCATGAAAATCCTTGGTTAGCTTCGATCTCGCTTCGATCTCCATTTCATGGCCTTGCCATCTCTAAACCTAGATCAAACACCACTCTAAAGCCTAGGTGTGGTTGACTGCATGTTGGAAGATTTCAAGCCCCCAACTCCCAGTGTCATAACAAAACCACTTGCTTGTAGCATCTGCACCTCTTCTTATTGCAAGCCTGTCCCCTCATCAACGAGTGAAACTCTAGGTGCAGGTCCTGGCACTCCCACTTGCCTAGCCCAAGTGGTGGTCCACATGTAGTTGCTGGTACTGGCATTGGAATGGAGGTACCAAGGCCTACATTCATTGGTGCAACCAATATAGATGGGAAGAGACGGACCCTCAGAGGAGGTGGGTCCTGGGGCATGGGAACGTTAGTTCCATGCAACGGGCGGTAGGGTGGAAACTGTGGTGCCCCATAGTTGAAGAAGGCTTGTGGCACCGAGGATGTTAGAGGTTCATAAGGCACTCCACCTTGGAAGTTCCAATCTCCCCTTAGCCGAGGTCTTGCCTTCGGAAATCCCTCATCCATGGATCTTCATCATCCATGTTTTCCCATTGGGAAGGTTTGCCATAGGCAGAGGGTCTTGGATAGGCGAAGGTGGTCTCCGTCCCCGTCTATGGTTTGAGAGCTAGCTGTTGCTAGCCTTACCTCCCTGTGGACATGCCGATGAAGGCATTCTCCATGTCTACCACGGCCTAAGTGGACAATCATGTTGGAGAACATATCACTAAGCCTGGATGCAAGCCTGGATGCAACCCAAGGTGTAGGAGAGTTGGGAGAGGCTACACTTGTCAATGGAGCTTTTGATGCCCTTGGACCCGAGGGATCTCGCATTACTTCTTCCAGACTCTCTGTTTTGTCAGAACTAGATAGAGTTTCTAGTTGGGGACCTACTAATGAGTGGAGGCTTGGGATCGAACTTCTGGATTCCCAGCTAGGATGGAGGGTGGGTTGAGTAGTTCTCGAAAATTTTTTAAATTCTTTGGCTACCCCAGAGGTATCACGATGGTCAATGGGATAGTTCTATAGCGATGGTCGGAGGGATCCGGTATCGCATTGAGCAGTGGGATATGGGTTTCGTGCCAGGCAGTGGGATATGGGTTTAGTAGTAGGTGGCATCATAAGCGTATAGTGATGGCGATGGAGTAAGAGTGACCACACGTGGTGGGATAGATGTATCACGACGATTGGTGGGATAGATCTTGCCATGTGGTTGGTGAGAATAGCCGCAAGTGCTATCCCTATAGTGTAGGTATACGATTAAGACAACAGGTGGTGGGATAGGGATTTAGTGGGATATTACCAATGCACCGATTGGTGAGATAGTTATCCTGATGGGCGTGGGGATCGAAATGGCAAAGATTGATGGAATAATCATATCACGAGGAGCGACGTGATAAAAAAGAGCGACGGGCGGTGTGATAAAGATAGTGACGATCGGAGGGATACGACTATGGCCACGAGCATGGGGGTGAGTTCACCGCACCGACAGCGGAGTAGAAGGATAACAACGGTCGGTAGGATAGCCCTAAAGCCATGAGTCAACGACTATCAGGTCGATAGGATAGTAACTCTGACATGCATTAAATCGGGGCAACGGGTTAGGTCATGGTCAAAAGTTAGGTTGGTGGGATAGCTCTATGGCACTGGTGGCTAATGCACTAGTTGATGGGAGATTTGGTCGGCAAGATAACTATATGGCATTGACTCAGTAGGATAGGAAAACATAGTGTCGCTGACTGATTTTTGATGATTCCTAAAGATTTGAAAGTTTTTGTTCATGTTTTTTTGTGATGAGGGGATGCTAAACTACCTAATCTACCTACTCAATGAAAAACAATTGAAAACAAAACACTTTTTGAAAGCCAAAATGCAAAATTTCATGAAGGGTGACTTCTAAGACACAAAACAACTTCAAGATTTGGCAAGAATCCTCATTTTTGTTGTTTTTTGAGGTGTTTGGACCTCACACACTCGTTAGCAATCACACCCACTAAGTTCCTATCAACTTGAAACACTAAAAAGCATCAAAGACAAGCTTCAAATGCTCCCAAATGGCTTTCCTATAAGAAAAAACAAATTTCCATCCTCACTCTCACTTTCTCCCCCTCTCTTTTCTCCTCCTTTTCTCCTACAACTCCACTAACAAGTTCCAAGTTAACCTTGAAGGCTTGCGCAATGGGTAGATATCAAAGGGAAGCACGTGCACATGCAAAAGCATACCTTTTCTCCCCAGTTGTGCCAAAAATGTTGTGGGTATCGGTGGTGACTCACGTGTTGTGGGGATGTTGAAGATATGTTGATGGAGCCTCCACTCCGAGCAACTCCTTGTGGGAGCAATGCATAGCATGAGTCATCTGCAAGTGTCACTCGAGTGGCCTCCAGATTGTTGCAATGTGTCTCCACCCGAGAAAGGGGAAAGAGGGAGAGGGGAGAGGAGAGGGAAGAAGGGAAGGAGAGGGAGAAGGGATGAGGAAGAAGAAGAGAAGAGGAGAGTGAAGGGGGATGGAGTAGAAGACACAAGGGCACTATAATGGAAACAAGAGAACACCCAAAATACTCTCTTGGAAGAGAAGAGGGAGCTTGTATTCAAACTTGTGCGAACAACAATGAAGACCAAAGTCAACACTTTTGGCCTTTTATACAAGTCACCTTTTGAAGGGAGGGCCAACCCTTTTCCTTTTGAGCACTCTTCCTATCTTCACAACTAAATGCTCTTGGGCCCGTAGGGTGCCAAGGCATATTACTATTCTTTCCATCTCTCCCTATTGGCAGAAATAGTACTTGTGTTAACCATATTAAAGTGCTTGGGACAAACTTGGAATTAGGAGGTGGTCCTAACCACTTCCCAAATAGCACTTGTGTTAGCCTCATGCCTCCTAGGCTTAGGTGATTTGGGGCTCAAACTCACTAAGCACCCTCACATCTTAAATCATTTCGGGAACCCCATAAACACGGTTCAAAACTTGAAGTGGCGAGGCTTAACCACTACACGGCAACCCTTCACATTGCTTGAAATCCTTTGCTTTGGAATATTTTGGGATCAAACTCCTTGAGTTGGAATAGTACTGCTTTCATGGCTATTTTCATTGGCGTGGCTATTTCCGTGGACGTAGACTTGAAATGTGCACATTGCCTGCACTCTTTAGTCTTGGTATTAGCTGGAACATACAACCTGTGCCTGGAATCCTTGAATCCTTGGACTTTGGGGTGGAATTTGGGTATTTGGGGATCAAACTCCCTGAGTTTGAGCTATCCTCCTTCCATGTGCACATTACTTTTGTAATCATTGGCCTTGGGGTTTTTGGGGGTCAAACTTCCTAAGCTTGTCTGTTGAAGTAGATCATGAGGCTTGGTCACCTTTAATCACTGATTACCTTGCATTCGGTGACTGTACTCTATGGATGTTAACACTCTAGTAGGCATTACTACCTCGATGCAGTCCGTTAATCTGCCTAGTCTCGCTTCTGCTCCCCAATGCGATGTACTACGGATGTCCCGTCGACCTGCTCTATCTACTCCTTGCCTGTCTGGTTCCTTGTTACTCCAAGGACTCCTAGGCCTTACGTACAAGCCTTGCCTAATATTGTGATGCACCACCCTGCTCAAATGGTATTAGTCTGCTCAATGGCCTCATCTAGTTCCCTAGCTTCCAAGTGCTCTGGTCGCGTACAGTTTGAAAGGTGCACCATCACACTCTGGCTCGCGGTTTTAGTTGGATTTTTAGTTAGTATTTAGAGTTAGCACTATGTATGTTTCAGTCGGCTAGTGGGGCTGTTATAGTTGGATAGTAGTAGGTAGTTTTGTTTGGTTTAGAGGTTAGGTTAGTAGTAGTTCACTCATGGTGGTTAGTTTGCTAGTAGTATTAGGTAGCTTTGTTTGTTTATTGTTAGTTAGCTAGTTTAGTTAGTTCGGGTTAAAGGTAAAGTTTCTTAAGACTTGGGTCTCGCTTACTTTTCCCCACCTTTTTGTTCCCCCCTCTCCCCTACATATATTTCTATTTTTTGTTTTTATTTGCTAGTTATATATATATGGAAGGTGATTTAGACCTTTTTCCCTTATTTAAAAAATAGTTGTTCCTCTCAATATATAGATTGTTTGACTATATATACAATTATGTAGTATTCACATGTTTGTCCATGTCTTTTAGCTTATATTTAAATAATAGAACATTTTAGTCATTTATTTTTTCTAAAGTAAACCCCCTAAAAGGTGCCCCTTAAAAACTTTCCTTTATGATTTCCTAATTAATTTCTTTTAAAGTTTTTCTATGTAGACTACGTACATTTTTTTGCTCTCTAGGTAATCTCGTACTAAAATATTTGCTTCCTTTTTTGTCTTCTTACTTCAATACTCCTTTTTATTAATATTTACTTCTAGCTAAATCCATTGGGATATTTGTGTGATTTTTTTACCTCTAGTACTTCTTAGGAGTGCTTTCAAGTTTTGATAAAAATTATGATTAGTCAATTAGTATCTTTTGTCATATGAATTTGGTAATGTATATTATTTCTCTTTTAGTTCTTAAATGACTATACCTAACACCTCTATAACCCTCACAACCATTTAGTGTTAGGCATATTCGTGTAATTCTTTTTCTTGATTTAGGGTTTAGTTCTTTTCCCTAGTGGTTTATCATCCATTTTTGCTAAGATGATATAACCTAAGGGTATGGAGTACCCCCCATTTGATTACTTTGTTTAAGGATGAGGGCTATCGCTCTTATTATCTCACACACGTTAGTCTCAAATGTATCCCTTTTGTGCTAAATCTGTGACACCAATTTTTCAAGAATTTACTTGTGAATCTAGACGGTTGTTTATGTTCTTAGTAGGTAAAGCAATAACACGCCAGGGAATACATGCATTACCTGTCTATCCAATTGAGACTATGATGTTCTAACACCTAGTTTTTCTTGGATGGTGGCAGATAAGTGGACCCTGACCTTGGAGCCTGGACTACCTAACGGATTCAACACTTCTGTATACATACCAAGACAGGCTCAACGGAAATTCCAGGGACAAACTAAAACAAACTCCGTAAGACTACAAGGATGTGTGCAAACAAAGACCCTACCAAAATGGCCTTTATTTCTAAAATATTGGAGGATGCACAGAGGGAAAGAGAAACAAGTGAATAAGAGAATAGAACTAGACCATTTTTGTATCAAAAAGCAAAATGCAAGGAAAATAAGGGAAGTCATAATATCCGGTTCTTTTTGGTGAGTGGATCCGGAGCTTGGAGCCTGGACCACTTGATGGATTCAACACTTTTTGGATACATATTTTATGTTTACCCATTAGATGAGAAATCTATTATCCACCCTTATTTGAGCATCGTGTGCCGTGTCTTTAATAGGTTTTGTTTTTTAAACACACACACATGCAAACCTTGTTTTCGATCGGGTTAAGCATGTGTCACGTTGCTAATCCTTGGTTGGGTTGGCCACATGGCACATGCCACGTGCCATGTTGCTCATTAAACTGTTATCGGGTTGTGCGGGAATGAGGCCCTTGTATGACTCTGCTTCAAGAAAGACTAATCCCTTCCACAATCTACTTTTTGTTGGAATTATCATAGCTATGGTGCATAGAGAGTTATTGTCTCTAGATAGTTATGGAAATTCCATGATGTGTCCTATTCCATTGAACATCTTGAAGAACACAACTTGAAGATCATAAAAGAAATATCCACTTGGAAACAACTATGATATAATCCTTTTTTCAAAAACACTTACAAAGAGGCTTCCTCTTTGGACCTTTTTTGGTGCGAGGCAGGACACCACCTGATGGATGTCCTGCCCCCATCATGTGGTGTCCCCTTGAGTGAGGGTGGGTACACACACACACACACATCCAATTCTTTTTTTATTCTTTACTATCACACACACTCACACACACACACACACACACACACATATACACACACATACTTCCCCCCTGCCCCCCTCCACACACACATACTGTCTGTCTGTCTGTCTGTCTGTCTCTCTCTCTCTCTCTTAGTTTTATTATTCTTTAATATTCCTTAAATTCTATGTATTTTTCCTTTTAATTTCTTATTAATTTTCTTTTAATATTTAATTTTTTCCTTTAAAATTTTTGCAAAATTTTAATTATTCCATTCCCTTTTCTCCCGCCCCCCCACTCTCTCTCTCTCTCTCTCTCTCTCTCTCTCTCTCTCTCTCTCTCTCTCTCTCTCTCTCTCTCTCTCTCTCTCTCGCTCTCTCTCTCTCTTTCTCTCTGTCTATCTCTCTTATTTTTATATTCCCTAAATTCTCTTTAATTTTTTTTTAAAACTTTAATTTTCTTAACTTTTCCTTTTAATAAATTTTCTTAGAAAGTCTATTATTCCATTCCATTTCTTTTTTCTTTAAAGGTTTTTCTAAAGCTTTTTCCTAAGTTATTCCACTATGTTAAAATTTTTTCCCCTTGTTTTTTCCTTGTCTTATTTTTTTCCTAACTACACTAATCCAAAAAGCCTACCTAAGCTTTGACGACATTCATCTCCCTATGTGAACCCCAACCCCCCCCACTAACTACTTTCTATCTAAAAATGCTCTATTGTAACTATCCTAAGTACTCTATCTACCTACATACATGGCCTTGTCATCAATAGCCCCACCTCTCAAAAAAAAACCCCAACTCCTCATTCTCTATGCTCAACCGCATGTGTATGGCAGCCGCCTTCATCATTTTCCTTGGGCTGTGTCCTCGTTTCCCTCCCCGACCCTGACTCTAGAGGCTCTAATAGGCTATATAATAGAATAGAGGCTCTACTAGGCATTACTACCTCCATGCAGTCTATTAATCCACCTAGTCTCGCTTTTGCTCCCCCGCGTGATGTACTATGGTTGTCCCGTCAACTTGCTCTGTCTACTCCCTGCTTGTGTGGTTCCTTGCTACTCCAAGGACTCCTAGGCCTTATGTACGAGCCCTGCCTCGACCCTTCTCGAGTGGTACTGGTCTGCTTGATGGCCTCATCTACTTCCATAACTTCCAAGTGCTCTCGTCATGTACACTTTGAAAGGTGCGCCATCACACTTTGGCTCGTGGTTTTAGTTGGCTTTTTAGTTAGTATTTAGAGTTAGCACTATGCATGTTTCGGTCAGCCAGTGGCTATTAGTTGGATAGTAGTAGGTAGTTTTCTTCGATTTAAAGGTTAGGTTAGTAGTAGTTCACTAGTGGTGGTTAGTTTTAGGTAGCTTTGTTTGTTTATTGTTAGTTATCTAGTTTAGTTAGTTCAAGTTAAGGGTAAAGTTTCTTAAGACTTGGGTCTCTCTTACTTTTCCCCCAATTTCTTTTCTTCCCCCTCTCCCCTACATATATTTCTATTTTTTGTTTTTATTTGCTACTTATATATATATATATATAGAGAGAGAGAGAAGGTGATTCAGATCTTTTTCTCTCATTTAAAAAATAGTTGTTCCTCTCAATATATAGATTGTTTGACTATGTATACAATTATATAGTATTCACATGTTTGTCCATGTCTTTTAGCTTATATTTACATAATAGAACACTTTAGTCATTTATTTTTTCTAAAATTAACCCTTTAAAGGTGCCCCTTAGAAACTTTCCTTTATGATTTCCTAATTAATTTCATTTAAAGTTTTTCTATGTAGAGTACATACATTTTTTTGTTCTCTAGGTAATCTCGTACTAAAATATTTGCTTGCTTTTTGGTCTTATTTGGATATTTGTGTGATTTTTGACCTAGTACTTCTTAGGAGTGCTTTCAACTTTTGATAAAAATCATGATCAGTTAATTAGTATCTTTTGTCATACGAATCTAGTAATGTATATTATTTCTCTTTTAGTTCTTAAATGACTATAACTAACACTTCTATACCCCTCACAAACCATTTAGTATTAGAAGTATTCGTGTAATTCTTTTTCTCGATTTAGGGTTTAGTTCTTTTCCCCAGTGGTTTATCATCCATTTTTGCTAAGGCGATCTAACCTAAGGGTATGGAGTACCCCCCATTTGATTACTTTGTGGAAGGATGAGGGCTACCCCTCTTATTATCTCACACACTTTAGTCTCAGATGTATCCCTTTTGTGTTAGAGCTGTGACACCAATTTTTCAAAAATTTACTTGTGAATCTAGATGGTTGTCTATGTCCCTAGGTAAAGCAATAACATGTGAGGGAATACAGGCATTACCTGTCTACGTAATTGAGACTATGATGTTCTAACACCTAGTTTTTCTTGGATGGTGGTGGGTAAGTGGACCTTGACCTTGGAGCCTGGACTCCCTCACAAATTCAACACTTCTGTATACATACCAAGATGGACTTAAAGGAAATTCCAGGGACAAACAAATTCTGTAAGACTGCTAAGATGTCTGCAAACAAAGACCCTGCCAAAATGGCCCTTATTTCTAAAATATTAAAGGATGCACGGAGGGAAAGAGAAACAAGTGGACAAGAGAATAGAACTAGACCATTTTTGTATCAAAAAGCAAAATGCAAGGAAAATTAGGGAAGTCATAACATCCGGTTCTTTTTGGTGAGTGGACCTGGAGCTTGGAGCGTAGAATACCTGACGGATTCAACACTTTTTGGATACTTATTTTATGTTTACCCATTAGATGAGAAATATATTATCCACCCTTATTTGAGCATCATGTGCCATATCTTTAAAAGGTTTTATTTTTTAAACACACACACCCACCCACCCATACACCCACACACACGCACGCATGTGCACATGCACACTCACATGCACACGCACATGCACATGCAGACGCACACACACACACACACGCATGCACGAACATGCATGCGCATGCACATGTGCATGCATATACACATGCACATGCACACGCACACACGCATGCACATGCACACACACACACATGCATACACACACGCACATGCACAACCACATGTACACACACATGCGCATATGAGACACTAGATATGAAATACCATGGCATGATCATAATAATGGAATTGGTTTCATAACTTTGAAGTAATACTCCCAAAAAAATGCATATCACTACACCCTTGACCCCTACCATAGGATTTATTAATTAAGAATTAAGGAATGGTATAATTCTATGAATTATACTAGTTACATTGAAGTCATACACACACGTGCATGCATGCACACACACACACACACACACACACACATGCACACATCTCATGCATGCATGCAGCACACACACACACATATACACACACACATGCACATGCGTGCGTGTGTGCATGCATGCATGTGTGTGCACGCATGTGCATACACACACACACGTGCATGCATGTGCATAGAAACATGCATGCATGCACATACACACACATGCACGTGTGTGCACGCATGCACACACACACACACACACACACACACATGCATGTGCATGCACATGCATGCATGCATGTAAACACACACACACATTCAAGCTTCCTTGATGAGCTAGGAAGCTCGAGTGGACTCCTTGGTTAAGAATGTAGAGTCATATTCCTACAACTCAATTATCCACTTTAACATGCTTTTGGAAAGATTAGTACTATACTAGGGTAAAAGTGTATAAGTAGGATGAAGAGTATGAGGAGGTGTTTGGCAAAGTCAAAAAGACACTTGGAAAGACTCAAGTATGAAATCTCCTAAAGTTCACAATCCATTCTATCCTAAGCGTTCCATAGTGCTAGATGAAATCAAGGAAACTTCTCTTGTGACAACAAATGAATCCAAGTATATGAGGCCAGTATACTATGCCAATAGAGTAGAGACTAAGGCAAAAACAAAGTAATATAAAGGGTAGACCTTGTGCTAGCAACTTTGGTTTATGCATAGAGGAGATTACAAGTTTATTTACTGCCCAAACCATGTGTTATGTTGAAGATGATCCTTCTTAACTTCCTACTGAAATGGATAAAGCATAGGAGAGGGTAGTAAAATCAAGGATTTCGTATTTTTGGGATCAAGCTCTATCCCATTATCTAACACAACATGCTCAAGAATTTGAATTCTAGACTCAACAATAAAACATTTCTTTGGATTTGGTTGCCCACCCCTCAAGTCTAGTCTTTGGAATAACTGCTCCAACTTTCCACAATGTTCTTCCTTGAACTGAAAGACACAAATACATCCACAAAAGAACAACACAAATTGATCAAGAAAAGGGGAAATTACGTAATCAAAATGCTATTAGTAAACAGATGGACCATTGGACTCTCCTAGGACCTCATTTGGCCCAATCTCTTCATCTTCCCCTCCTTCTTTCATGCATTCTTTGGTTTTTCAATCTAAGGTCTACCTTAAGGGATGCAACAAATCTCTCCTTCTTAGTCATTTCAAGTGGGACATCTAGATGTAAAGATGCTCTCCAATGGTTCCACAATTCAAAAAAATGAATCAAGTATCACTCGAACATCTTGGTTTGGTGACTATTTATGATTGCACAGCTCGTTCCAGATCCCATTAGGGTCTCTTTCCCCAACATATTTATCTAATAATATAGCTCTTACTTTCCTATATGTGAACCCTTGTGGGGGGTCTTGGGCCCTTAGAAACATTGTTGTTGGTTTTGCATCCTTGTCCTGGCTTCACCTTTTAAATAATAATTTAAGTTTTGCAACAATACCTCTGGCATATTCTTATCCTTCATTAAAGTTGTGAACTCCCTCTTTTCTACAAACTTGGCAACATCTTCACGGGGTAGTCCCATGAATCTAGGAAAATCCTATGCCAAATCTATCTTGCATTTTCACCCTTGCCTAAAGTTATTCTCCTATCACCATAGCTCTACCGATATCTCCTCTCTAGGTTCTCTAAAATAGTGATAAGAGAAATTGAGGGACTATAAGCTACATCTATAATAGCATACTTAAGAGCATCGCATATGGTCCCATAAACTATATATTTCATCAACCTCTCAATTATTTGTAACATCCCATGATCTCTCGACTACATTATGCTAGAAACATAATATTGACAAACACAATATAGGAAATCCCTCAAGTTGATTTCCCATATCACATTTGACAAGAGGATTAGCGAGATTAATGTTACGGAGTGCTTCTCCCATAGGTCTAATCATTACTACAAGATAGGAGCATCTTGCCAACAGAAAACCAACTATCTATCGCATTTTTGATTTTCAACCTTTCTTCTTTGTGGATTTAGGCCCTGACTTCTTCTAAAAAGTTATAGACCTCAATCTCAGCTTCGCGCACCATTAACAAAAACTCCTAAATTTTAGCTAATACTGATAAAAAGTTATCACAAAAATAATCACTACTACTTTTCCTGGAAAGGTATGACTTCTTTTTTTATCTCCATGCTCTTTACCCACGCTCCACTAGTCCATCTACCACTAGTCTCACAATCAACAATCACTTTCTACCTTCATTCAAATAAACATCTAGTCCTCCCATGCAAAACATGACCTAAGATGTACAATAGTATCAATTTTGCCTAGCTCCTACCACTAGCAGTTACAAATCAGAGTCCTCAAAATCTACCTATTATCTTCTTCATACAAGCTACAGCTAGCATACTTTATGTTTATAGCTTTGAATTTTTGATTCAGTTGCCATGCTATGTTACAAATCCATTTGAAGTGTTTCTTTGATGTTTTGTGCATCAGGACTCTGTGAGAGTATTAAACTCATTTGTACTACTTCATATTAGTAATTAGTACCATTCTATAGCAACTACAATAGTTCATATTTTTTTTTGCATAATTCTTCCATTAAGGTTGATGTGGCAGTCTTGTCTTTGTCGAGTTTGTTTTGATTTCTTTGATAGTAGGACTAACCATGGATACTTGCATTGTAACGATTTAACTTCAAAGGTTGGGCCTATAATCTGATCACCCTTGCAATGCACTCCCATCACTTTCTGAGCTTTTATGTCATCATGCAATAGCACTTATCTCTACTAGCTCATTGCCTCTCATGGCAATTCAATAGAAACTTACTACGAAGACCACAATATTATAGTATTCTGGTGGAAATTCAAGTTCTTATTGCACAATGATTGGAAAAATGGCCTAGCCACATGCACAAAATTGTGATTGAATCTCATGCTTTCCAATTTTATGTAAGCACAATTACTTCAGTCATTTGATGGTTGATATATTATTCTATTTTCTCTTAGAAAGGTTATAGTTTTGGCTTTTGCAAGTAGATCTTTTTGTTATACTTTTGATTGTTTTGAAAAATTTATTTCGGTAAGGTAATTTAAATTATTAAAATA
The DNA here is from genome assembly GCF_047967505.1 of Dipteris shenzhenensis. Taxonomy (NCBI): domain Eukaryota; kingdom Viridiplantae; phylum Streptophyta; class Polypodiopsida; order Gleicheniales; family Dipteridaceae; genus Dipteris; species Dipteris shenzhenensis. The sequence goes on from NC_141614.1 coordinate 37,762,280, forward strand.
CAATTATATGTTAAATTCTTGTGTGGTTTGCCAAAGCACATGCATGGCAAACCACTATAAGATGATGTCTAATGGGTACTTTTACCATTGAGGTTTTTTGCAATGTAATCACATTAAGATAACATTCAATATAACTTAAATTGACAAGCATTACTTATTCATTCAACTCTAATTGCAACAAACATAAGTGTGGCAATCAAAAAAGAATGTATTAATGAAACTTAAGATGATAGGAGTTGCAAATGAAAACAACATCATTCACATATCTTTTGAAGAGGACATATAGAATTCCAAGGCATTGGTCCCTAGGTCCAAGAATTCCCAACACAACCACACAAACAATGTTGCTAATTAAAGATTTATGTGAGTACATGCATCATCAATTTGCATTGATGGGGAAATTACTCACCAAATACAATACTTACAAAGCCCATGACCCCTTATACCCTACTTATAGGGTCAGTCTCACAGATATTGGATGTTTCCAAAAAGTGACTCTAGTGATCCCCCAAGCATATGTTTACCAATACAAAGAATCAAGATGCAGTCTTTGTTGGATCTTTCTATAGGATCAAGGGAACTAGTGTATCCAAAAGATCCTATAATAAGATAGCACATCACTTTTATCTTTATACTTGGATGCAAGAAATTTGATCATTTAGGGTGATCCATTCAATGCATTGTATGCTTTCATTGGGAAATGAAGATCAGTTATTTTGTGCCATGGGTTGCTGAGCAAATGAGGTTAGGAAAGGGGATAGTATCATTAATCATAGGCATATTGGCTTCTTTCAAAATCTAGATCAAGGGCACAATCTGATCAAACTATCATAGTGGATTGACCAAATAATGAAAATTGGGCCGTATTAAGAGCAATGCTATAAATGGTTTGGTTTTTATTTCTTGCATGGTGCTCAAATTTACTATTGCTTTGTTATATGTAGCTCTTATTTGTCAATGAATAAAATAACACCTTGGCCCATCTCATGCAATAATATATTGACAATGGAATAGTAATATATGTCCTAAAAAATGTTTCCTTTATGTGTGCCAAAAGCACCTCAGCCATTTACGATTTTACTATTCTTGAGAATGTGCTAGAGAGAAATCTTAAAGAAGAGCTCAACAATGTGTTCATACATCAAATTTCACAGTTGGGACATGGATGAAAGGTAATTTCCTTGGACCTTTGCAATGATATTCTTTTGGTTTGCATTCATTGAAATTTCATTTTGTTTGAATGTGAGTAGGTTTCTAGAGTCTTGCACTTCATTAGCCTCAACTCTTAGCTATATGACTACCGGGGGGAAGTATGTACTATTTTGAAAGTTAGTAGAGAGCCCATAAGACCCTTTTTTAATTCATGTGACTCACCTTAGCTCATAGTCCAAGTACCTTCCTTAAAAGGGTGCATAGTTTTTCATGAGGGAGCCAAACTTTTTGTCCAGATTTGAGTACTACATGTTGACATACTTATGGGGGTAGACTCTTTTTTTTTGCATATCCACTCTTAGTAATCTACTCTATGGACTCAATGCTCACTGCTACATCTTTGTCATCCCACCAAGCCATATCCCCCGAGCAACTATTGGTCAATTATGTAGTAGAGCACTTGCATATAGATCATTGGGTTGCCAAGATGGTTGCCATCATGCTCTAAGTCCTCCTTCATCTGCTTAAAAGTTAGTCCAGCCAATTTGTAATCCAGAGCTAGGCCAGGTGGTGGGCAAGCATGTTGGGGATGATAGCATAGTGGTGGTTAGTGCAAGCGTGCTCAATGTAGTTGGTCGTAACCCTCTTCACCTGGTGCTAGCCTTGATTGGAGTGGGTGCTTTATGATACCCTAGGACTAGTGTGTCGATGGAAATTGTGAGTGGCATGCCTACCATATGGAAGCACCTATACATGGACTAGAATGATTTTGCACTTTGTTCTTCTTGCATCAATCTGATCATGGGGTAGTTTGGCATTGAGCAGTCTACATATTTCATTGATGACAGATAGGTGGAGCATGCATAGAGCTTGCTAGCCATTAGAGATGTCTGCATGTAGTCTTGTGGCTTTGGGAGTTATTCCTTGGGGTGAGTTCCCTCAAAGGTTCTTGTGGCATTGCTTCAATTTTCAAAGCAAGTTATTGTGTTGCTGTTCTCACTTGCCAATCCTTTGTCTGTACTAGGTGCCACAAGGGTTGGGGCTTGTTTGGCAACTTGAGGGCCACATGACCTTGGAGGATTTGGAACCTAGATGTGCGTTTGGCATTGGTAATAGACCTATCTTTTAGCACCCTCTTAGAAACCCATAGGGAGTGGGTCCCTTGCTAATTTTATGAGGTTGTCTTCTTTGCATCTGAGGCTTAGGTGAAGCAATGGGACTTGGTGGAGGTGGAGGAGGAAGGGGCTCTTGCTACTGCCGAGGCCAATTCTTGAGGACCCAGATGAATTGTTTGTTTGTGGAGTGGGGGACCACCCTTTGTCCTTTCTTTTGCTAGGTTGTCTATCTTGATGATCTTGGTTTATATATGGTTTTGGGTAGATGAGGGGCTATCACCTAGGGCATCCTTGGGGCCAACACCTTGGGGGGAAGATTTTTTGTTGGTTCTTTTATCTTCTTCTTTGCTTCCTCATGTAGAAGGAGTACTGTGGTGCAACCTCCATAGGTGAGGATGACCATGTGTCAGTGCCAGTCAATCCTCTTCCTAGTATCACCTGGTCCTCGATCAAGCCTATGGGTAAAACATAAAAGTGTGCTCACACAACTTGGTCATTCATTGAGGCATTGATCATTATGTACCCTAGGGCCTGCATATACTTTCCATTTAAGGCACGCACTTCTTTGATATTGGTCATGAGTGGTACCACTCCCATACCTCCTATCATAAGAAGTTATGGCTCACATATGATCAATGAGTGAATTTCAAGTTTGAATTGACCTCTTATCCACCTAAAACATTAAAGCAACCCTAGCAAGATGTATTGTTATATCTTCAAAATCCTCTATTGATTCTAGGGTAGCCTTATATATGGACATCTAACTTTTTTTCCTTAATCTAGACTTATAAGCCTTGGCCTCTTCAATGGCTTGGTGTTTCATTCTTGCCACTTTGGCCTTAAGTTCCCTTTCTTGATGGATGGCGTGAAGGGCCCATAGGGTCAGAGGACTATAGTATCTTTTAAATTTGCTACCATTGAGGTAGCTATCTATCTTGACTCCATCTTGTGTTGCTATTCTACATGCTCCTTGTAGAGTAATTCCCACTACATGATAGGGACCCATGCCATATATTTAAGTTTTTTCTTTGTGTTTTCAATGCTATAAAGAAGATACAAGTCCCCTTCATAAAGGTCATTTTTCAAAAGTTTGCGGTCAAACCATTTTTGCATCTAGCTTTTGCAACCTTAAGGTGATACACACGGCATGAAATCTTGTTTTAGTGAGCTTCTCAAGCTTAGTTATGAGCTTGGATAAGGCATTATCTATAAACCTTTCCTTAACCATGATGCGTAGGATAGGTACCACATACTCCATCAGAATAACTTCCTCCACCCCAAAGGCTAAGCTATAGGGGGTGCAATTGCATGCTAATTTATATGACGTGTGGTAGGGCCCACAATCTTGCAATGAGCTTGTGCTCCCAATCTATGCAACTACCTATGACTGCATAGGTGATTATTTTGTGACAAGTTTTTTTAATCTTTCAGCAAAGCCGTTCGCTCGTGGGTATTAAGGAGTGGATTCCAGTGGATGAATAAAGAACTCACTAGTCAGGATTGCTATAGTCTTGTTGACAAAATGAGCTCCTTGGTTAGTAATGAGCTCCAAGGGACATTAAAACCTTGTGATTACGTGTTTGTACAAAAACTTGGATGTGGACCTTCCATCTACCTTTTTCGTGTCCTTTCCCTCCACCTATTTGGGAAAATAGTAGGTGGCTAGAATGATAAGTCTGGCTCTTGTTTCCTTAGCTATTGGGCTTTAATAGGCTAATGAAATATATGCCCCATCTTTTGAATGGTTGGTCTATTAAGGTACCAACAACGAGAGGAATCATGTCTGCCTTGTGGGGTATTTTGGCTCTCTTGAAGGGATCATAATGTTTGACGAGCTTGACCAAATCTCAGAAGAGTGAAGGCCACCAGATACTGCTTGTAGCACTTTTTGTGATGCGATTTTTGTAGCAAATTGGTCATCATCTATGCCTAATTGTGCCTCTTCTAGCATAGTAATGCCATCCTCTACCATGCGGTAAAGTTGGTATGTGATCAGTTGGTAGGGTATGGGATCCTTGATGAGCTTACAAGCCCTTTATTTCTAGAGGGCCTATCAGCTAGGAACCCATTAGTAGAAAGTGGCCTATTCCTAAGTGTGCCTCTTCTAGCACAGTAATGCCATCCTCCACCATGTGGTAAAGTTGGTCTGTGATCAGTTGGTAGGGTGCGGCATACTTGATGAGATTACAGGCCCTTTTTTTATGGAGGGGTATGTCGAGTGGGAACCCATTAGCAAAGAAGTGGCCTATATCCACTACCCATTCTAGAATTATATCAGTTAGGAACAAAGGAGCATCAGGGAGGTCATTTTCCACTCCAGTTGGGGGTTCACTTTTAGGTATTATGGAGATTTGGTCTACCAAGATGTGGGTCTTCCCCTTACAAACTACAATAGCAAATTCAAATTCAAGAAGAATTAGCATCCATCTAGTTATGTGCCCAGTCTCATAAATGGCTCGTTGACCAAATATAGTAGGCCTTGGTGATCCACAAAGAACACAAATTTGTTTTCCAACAAGTAGTGTCTAAACTTCTTTTTTTTGGAGAAAGTGTCTAAACATTTTAACCACATACACCAGCCTAGCAAGACCTTCATGCTTAGTGGTGGTATAATTGACCTCGACATCATTTAGTTGCTAGCTAGCAAACTACACAGGATAGTCTTAATTGTGTTCCCATAGTTGTGCTAACATGCACCGTATGGCATAATTGGAGGTGTCGATGTGGACATGGAATATCAAACCAAGTTTGGTGCCCTTATTAGCATAGGTGTTATGGGAAAATGCTTAGTTTGCTAGCCTGGCAAGACCTTCATTCTTAGTGGTGGTATAATTGACCTTGGCATCATTTAGTTGCCGGCTAGCAAACTACACGGGGTAGTCTTAATTGTGTTCCCATAGTTGTGCTAACATGCACTGTATGTCATAATTGGAGGTGTCAATGTGGACATGGAATATCAAACCAAGTTTGGTGCCCTTATTAGCATAGGTGCTATGGGAAAATGCTAACTTGAGGGTGTCAAAGGGCTTTTGGCACTCCTTAGTCCAATTGAACACCACTAGGAGTTTGTACAATAGCATGGCTATATCATCATAGAATGGGATGAACTTCCATTAGTAGCCAAGTGGCATGTGAACCGTTGCACATTTTTTGCTTTGGTGGGTGGGGGCAGATACAAAATGAGTTTGATCTTATTATAATCAATGGATATCCCATTCTTGGACACTATATGCCCAAGAATCACTCCATGCTTTACCCAAAATTTACATTTGAGAGAGATTAACCTCTAAAAACCAATCTTAGATATGTAAGATGATCGTCCCACTTAGAATTCACACACCGGTCATCTAAGAAGACCTCTACAAAGTCTCTCAGATAATCCTTAAATGCAGTGATCATCAACTATTCGAATGAGGATGGAGCATTAGTGAGTCCAAAATCATCAATTTGGAGGCTTCTTTTGATGTTTTCTCCTTTCAGTTCATGGTAAATGTTTTTCAGAAAAATTGGGAATTTTATGATTAGTTTTACTTTTTAGGGTTTTGATATATATAAAGGGGCTAAAAGCCATTTTTACATCACATTCTCACTTTCACTTTAGAGAGCCATAGAAACTCCCACCCTCAAAAGTTACTCACTCCATCACTCACTATTTGCCATGGATTCAGCTAGAGCTATGCTCCATGATTTGATCTTGCAAACTGCATTTATAGGTCATGAGGAAGAGCTATTTTTAGTGTTTGATAGGACTTTAGATGTCCTATGCACATATATGTAGCCAAGGATGACTTCACATATCTCATCCTCTACATGCGAGAGAACTTCACAAATTTTTCTTATACAATTGACCACTCTTCAAAGATATGGGTTCCCATAAAAATTACATCAAGTATTTGTTCCTAGAGAAACTCAAGTTTGTAAAGTGCTTGGCCCATTTTTGTGATAATCTTATTGAGGAAGGGTTTAGGATGGTAGAAGTAAAAGACATCCTAGAAGTGGGGATCATGGGAAATACAAGCACTAAATTCCTTTCATGGGAGATGACATTCATCTTTCTTCTCCAAGAAGGAGATTTAGAGGAAGAAGCCTCATCATCCAGCACCCCCTTTAGTAGAACTGTTGATATCCTCATCCCTAGACTAGACTCTGACATCATACACAGAAGAGAGTCTTGACCATGAAACAGAGGAGATGGAAGAAGCTCAAGCATTGAGTCTACTTCAAGAGCCCCCAGTAGAGTAAGAATTTGCATCGGAGACTGCTAACCCAAAAGCAGACTTATGGTCCTTGGCCCCCCTCATCATTGATGGAGAAGAGTACATATTCCTCCATGACATAGAGGTTCTTTTTGGACTACAAGAGGATGAGGCACTCGGAGTCCTATTTGGGTTTGATGTTGACACAAGTTTTAAAGATCTCGGAGTCTTAAGGTTCCAAAGTCTAGACAATGGAAGAGTTTCTCTTGATGATGCTGGTTTCAATGAGGGGTGCAGACATGTCCATATATGATGCATAACCCTCTCATGTAGAAGCTTCCACCTCCAAGACGTGGGTCAGAAGGAAGCTTCCACCTCTACCACCTCCAAGACAGGTCAGGAGGAAGCTTCCACCTCCCAAATGGAACATCACACAGCACCTAGTTCCATCAACATTGCAAATGAGTAAGGGATAGAAGCCGACAATGTTGTAGTGGTAAGTTCAAACATTTTTTTTATTTTGATGTTCTTTCGGTATAATTTGTTTTGTCGGTCTTCTAATGTTTGTTGAATTGTTGCAGGAGGCATTCGAGGTTGAAGAATTCTCATTCTAATAAAGTAATGTTCACAACACATTTGGGTGAGATCATTCTTTGGCCCATTACCTCGACGAAGTCATAGAGCACATTGTGGTCTTCCACAACAAGTTTTCTCCTCAAGGGCCTGTGGAGCTACTAAAGTGTAAGGCATTGTCGCACGCTATTGGATACTCCAACATTACTCAGAATGCCAACAAGAGATTTTGGTACACTGCTTGGTTGCTATCAATGCTTTTGGATCGAACATTCATGGCAGGGCATTGACAGCAACAGCTATGTCTTTGTAGAAGAGAGGAGGATGTTAGTGCTATTGCAGCTAGGTTTATATCTAGGAGTCCACCAGGGGATTCAAAGACCCCTATTCTCAATGTACTTGACCTAGCCAAGAAGAAATATAGCCTGTGAGTCCTCTTGTAAATATAAACATATATTTCAATGGATACATGACTACATGTCTTTCTTATTTGTTTTAAGTCGTCGTTGCTCATCATGAATTCATAATATTTATTCCATTGTATTTTTTTAAAGTCGATGATATATTTTCTCCATCCTTTTAATTGTGTTAATTTAATGCATTTCTAGCCAATTGAGTATGATTTTCACCAATTCTAGGTATCCAAAGTTCATTTCTATCAAAACTTGGAGGGAATTCATCGTGGCGTAGAAGGGAAAAGTATTTGGGATGTCGTGAGACGCCCATAATGCCCTAAACTCACCACGACACAAATTTGGGAATTCTGGCAAGTCTAGAATTCCCAAATTTTCACTGTGGTAGGTTCAGGGCATTCTAGGCTCCTCGCAACATCCCGGACACTTTTCCCTTCTATGTCGTAGTAAAATTCCTCCATGATTTGGTAGAACTCAAAATATACATAAAAATGAACAGTAGCTTCATCAACATGGAGAATTCACAACAATGCGATAGTGTACAAAATGTAGATATATTTTATTTAAAAAGATTGACCCTTGGGCCTCAGATACAAGATTGTGCCTTCAAGTGCAGGGGGTACTCTAAGTCCTAAGGGTGGGCTCTAAGAGATTCTAGGGCTTCAAGCTTGGGTCCCATCTATAAGTACTTTGCCAGTTTCATGTCCTCGTTCGTGACTGTGATGCGCTTTGCATGGATGGCATACAAGTTGGCATCCTCAAATAGAGAGGTGGTGACTTGCTCCATAGCCTCCTGGAGCACCCCTATAGCTCTTGTGTTGAATCCTTGTACCCCTGTGCTATCTCCCATACCACACGTTGGAAGGGAGCACGCGGGATCACGTTGTCAGTGGTCTTTTGCATCTGTCTGATCTCCCTTAGGGCCCGTGCTCCTGGCTTTGTTCTGTATGGCTTCCTAACTCTTGGTGGAGGCTGTATAGGTACCTGAGCATGGTTCCATGGCCCCGTCTACCTTGAACTTCTTGTGTTGCTCTTCTCTGCGCTGATCCTCCTACAAATCCCCCTCTTGCGAATGTCTTGAGCTTTTTCCTTTTTTGGGATGGGGCTTCCTTGGCGTCTGCTTTATCCTGTTTATGGGCACAGGTACCATGTCCATGATGGGCTCTATCACTGGGAGAGGGAAGATTGTGCTCTTTCTTGCAGTTTGTTGACTCCTATCTAGAAGCTTCTCGATATCTGAAAGCCACTCGATATCTAGGAGGTTCTCAAACACATTTTGCTCAATCAGGGGAGTCCTCTCATGGGGAGGGGAAGTATGAGGGGAAGGTTGAGGGGAAGGTTGAGGGGAAGGCTCATGCTCTTGGGACTTGGGAGTGGGCTCACAAGAGTGGGGAGTGGGTCACAGGACTTGGGAGGAGGAGAAGGCTCACGGGACTGGGGAGTGGGCTTACGAGACTTGGGGGAGGCCTCATGAGACTGTGGAGGAGAAGGCTCATCAGAGTCAGCGGAGGGCTCATTTGAGTCAAGGGAGGGATCACGAGAGTTGGGGGAGGGCTCATGAGAGTTTGATGAGGTGCCACCAGACCCGGATAGGTTCATGTGCACAAATGCCATGGAGGTGCCACGGAGGTAGTGGAGCTAGAGGAGGAAGGATGGAGGTGGTGTTCTATCAATCTAGCAGTGTTCTTCACTCGTGCCATTGAATAATGAGAGTTAGAGTTTGTAAAAACGTTTTATATAGGCCCTTCATCTTTTGACAGCCGTTTTAATTACATTTCGTCTTCTCCCATTCTACGTCGAGCAATGGCAAGACCTACTATAGGTGCGCAAACTACTGGTGTAGCTGGAGTTCTTGCTATGGATCCTACTGCTAGTGCTGGGACAATAGGTGGAGTAGAGCTATTGTTGGGCGGATTGTCTAATGGTCTAGGTGTAGATCCATCGACATACTCCCATTTGTCTTGAAGTACAAGAATGGTCTCCATTCGATATTTCCATGTGCCATAATTGGAGTTATCTAACTTACCAGATGCCTCCAGATTGAGGTTGCCAGTCGTAGACATGGTGCAAGCAATGTACTCAAAATGTCGTGAAAATCATTGTCTAAATAAACTGCAAATCACTGACTGTGGCAAGTGAAATCTGAACTATCAGTGAAGGTAGAACTGCAATATATATAATCTGATCTGAATTATAAGGCTTGTGGCAAATGATGCTGGGAATAACCAAGAGGCTTTACAAGGCTGAAATGATGTGCACAATGCCGTGAAATAGCCAAGTAGGTTTTACAATGATGGCATGTATGTGTGAAATCAAATCATGTGCTATCTGCCCGCTGATAAATCAACAATGCCTCTGAACACTCTGAAGTCTGCTCACTAAACTCATGAACGTCAAGTTTCAGGTAATGTGATGATCTGAAACCATATGTGAGCATAGGGGCTGACTTCGAGTAGAAACTAGTCGGGAATTTGGGGCATGGCTTAGATTGGCAACTTGGGGAAATTCAAAGCATCCCCTCTTCAGCGATCTAGTCTACTCTGATCTAGATCTATACCAACCGTCGATCGATGAAAGAATAACAAATAATTTCTTTACTTTGGTTCTTTTTATGTGCTGGGTCAGATGCGTCGATGTAGAGGCTGATGTGCATGTAGGAATTGGATTTTTCTCATCAAGGCTCAAAAGTTAGTGACACTTGTGCCAAAATGTATGCATGATGTCACAAGGGTGTAGAGCACAAAAAATTGAGCGATCTTTCTTTTTGGAACACCCTCAAATTCTTCTTGGATCAAGAGCTACAACTTGATCTAGGTGGAGGGAAAAAGGAGTGCAAATGTGCTCAATGATGATGTGGCAATCAAGGGGTCACATGCAGTGACTATGCCTAACAGGTACTATGTTGAGGTGTCATGAGTGGTCACATGCAGTGTGTGCACAGTGTGCCTGGGAGGGGATTGTGCTTGTAGGGGTCAGTGCTGACTTAACAGCTGAGGTGGCACGAGGGTGGCACTAACTGACCTAACCCAAGGTCATGCTGACCCAACCATGGTCAGATTGACTAAGCCAGGGTTTGTTTGATGATGTGGAAAATGATGATGTCTACAATGATGATGTGGTAGATGATGTGGACCGTGTGGATAAGGTACCGCTAATGTGGCAGTCGGCTGCCACATAGCAAATAAGTGATGACGTGGTGTCTATGTGGCAAGGCTTGAACCAAGCCATTGTGGGTAACCTTATCCCTTGAGGTGGGTTCTCAGCGTGCCATGGGTTAGAGGACTAGCCACCACAAGATTCTGTCGATTCTGTGGAGTCGCTATAGCAGTGCTAGTTGACTGGCTATGGGTGTCGCGTTTGGTTCACGCTCTGAAGGAGGCAGTTCATCATTGAAGACCTGTGGGCTTAAGGTGATGGAGAGGACTACATTCAAGGCATATGTAGGGGTGCCTTCTATGGTAGTTAGCTTGTAAGGTCAGCTGGAGTAGCTGAAGTGCTGGCCATGCTGGAGCACACGTAGATGGGTACTAGAGTTGTAGAATTAGAGGCAAGCTTTGGAGTAGCCTATTGATGGCGGCGATTGTTCACTACAGTTCGTGAGGTCCGTTGAGGCGGCTTGGAGCCAAAGCGGGTCATTGAGGAGGCTTGGAGCCAAAGCGGGTCATTGAGGAGGCATGGAGCCAAAGCAGTTGAGCATCAAATTGGTTGCCTGTGACGGGTGAGGCTAAGGAGCTTTGTTGTAGACGGCATTGCCATCTGGGAGCCGCTCGCTGAGGAGCTCGTTGTAGAGCTCTTGGGTTTGTTGAGCGTAGGAGGTGATGGAATTGTTGGGTCACCCGTTACGTGCCTTTTATGGAGGAGCCTTCACTGGTTCCTTGTATGGAGGAAGGCCAATCGGGAGTGCTTGGTCCTAGAGAGACTAGGTGCAGTTGCTCATTGGGAGCGGCTTCGTTGCTTAGTTGATGGAGAGCGTTGTTAGTGTAGATGCTCTTTGAGCAAGATTTTGTTGCATACTGTGGGGTGAAGCTAAGGCTGTGCAAGAGAAGACTTGCTACTCCAAGGCTTTCTTGCAGCTGCTAGACTGATTGAACTAGGCCTTCTTGTTGAAAATGGCAAAAGTCTTTGAAGTTAGATGGAGAAGCAGCTTCCTGAAGGTGCGCCTTTGCAGTCGCCTGGTCGCAGGGAGCCTTAGATCCCTTAGTTGCTTGTTGGAGCTTGTTGATAAGGCTTGAGTAGTAGGAGTCCAGTATACAAAGTCATAAAACCTTTCAAGCACTCGCAAAATGAAGTACAAGATCTCTCCCTATATCTCTCACAATTAGATTACCTTACAAAATTTAGAAATGTCTCTCTCTTGAAGCTCTCAAGGAGATCTCTTTCCCTCAACTAAAATTGAAGAACAATACAAGGAATCACTCAATCTCATGTGGACAGAAATCTCTCTTGGAATGAATGGAACTTTTCTCTCATGAAAGAGAAAACTCGATCTCTCAATCTCTCAGACTATCACACTCTCTCACGAGAAGGATGGTGCCTTAGTGAAAGGGACAACCATGCTTTGATACCATGACAAAATATGAAGGGGGGAGAGGAGAAGAGTGGAGATGAGGAGAGAGGACACAGCTAGGGAGCACACCACAAATGACTAACTGTACACTAGATTTAGTTGAAAATGTAGAATATATACAAACCCATTTAGGGTTAGGGTTAGGGCATCTAATCCTTTACTTTATAGCACTCTATTGGGTTAGTGCTATGCACATATGATCACATGATGTTGAGCATAATCTCTCAACAAGACCAAGGTGTGGGTAGGGGCACTGTAGACTTCTTATACTTTTTCAAAATAGAAGACTTGAAAATTTTAAAAATAGATGTGTAAGCTTCACGACTTACACCAACACAAGCTGCAAGCATCTCCTTTGCATCCACAATATCCTTGAAGTCCTTCATCACCTCTTCAGCAACTTGCACATGTAGGTGCTTGTGTCTTGGGTCCCTTAGTATCCCAATGACATTGCTTGACTTTAATAAACTAGCTAGAGCATATGAACAGTCAATATCATCCCCGTCCATTCTTCCCATCACATCTTCCATGAAGTTTCTAAAGAAGAACACAAAAAAAACTTAGTCATAAGCAGTGTATCACAAAAGAGTGTAATTTCATTGAAACATTTGATAACCAACCTTGTAGCTTAGACTCTCCTCTTTCTAGCACCACTAGTGGGTGCCAATGCATCCATGTTATATGTAAGTACCTTCTTTTCCTATCCTTCAATCCCAAAGGTGTTTCTTTCATCTTTTGCACTTGTTCCTCTTCCTTCTCTATGGCTCATTGAACTTGACTGTATATAGATCTTTCCAAGCCTTTTTTGGTTTCAGCTAGCTTAGAGAGTGACTCTTCTAATTTGTCGCTCCAAGTCCAATGCATTTCGCTCCAAGTCCACTGCTTTGGCTTAATCATAAAGATCCTCATTCTTCCTTTAAAGATCCTGCATAGAGTTATGCATTGCAACAATGGTGCTATTTCCTAAATATTCTAGCATCTCTACTTGGGCTCTGTGCATCTCGCTTGCTTGCATAGCCATTGACTGAGCATTGTTTAACCAATTGTAATAACCAAGCAACCCCACATGTCCATTTTCAACAAACCGCACTAGCTCATGCATTGTATGGAAATGAGGGCTCTTTTGGTTGGCAAGATCTAAAGGATACAAGGAACCTTCTATCAAAAGGTCAAGATGCTTCTTTCCTTGTGAACGTAGACTATGGATTTTGAAAGCTCCCCTCAATCCCAGACTATGTGTGCTTGCATAGTTAGCCTCCAACTCTAAGTGAACCTAGTACTTGTTGGAGACGTCCTCGAATGGTGTCGTGAGTAAAGGAGTGTAGAGAAGGAGAAGGTGTGCAGAAGCAGGCTTGAAGCAATAGCACCCAAGAAGGGGGAGGACAAGGAGGAGGGATGGGGGAGGGAGGACCAGCAGTTGAAGAGGAGGAAAGGGGGGTGGACCAGCAAGTGTGGAGGGTGAGGAGGAGTAGGCATGGAGGAGGAGGGAGGGAGGAGGGAGGAGTAGGAGGGAGGAGCAGGAGGGAGGAAAAAAGAGAAGCAGGCATGGAGGAGGAGGGAGGGAGAGGGGAGGAGGAGCAAACATGGAGGAGGGAGGGAGGCAAACATGGAGGAGGGAGCGAGGGGGAGGGGAAGAGGAGCAGGCGTGGAGGAGGGAGGGAGGAGGAGGAAGAGGAAGGGGGGGGAGGGAGTGAGGAGGGGGAGGCATGAGGAGGAAGGGAGGGGGAGGAGGGAGTGAGGAGGGGGAGGGGGACGGAGGGAGGGAGGAGAGAGAAGGACGGAGGGAATTTAAAGTTGGAATTTTGAACTTGCTGGTCCCCACCTAGGAATAAGAGTTGTGTAAGAGGTGGGGTCACTTTTGGGCTTAACCCACCTAGATGAGGGGGGGTTGGGACTTTTTGAGACCTACCTTGGCCCTTTCATTAGGAGTAATCCATTCCTTATGAGGCCCTTTTGAGACCCCATTTCTCCCCTAATGATGGATTCTAGTGGAAACTTGATCGACTTTACCAGATGGGAGTATAAGAAGACTTCATAGAGGTGGTGACCTTGATGGGGCCATAGAATAAACCCTTCACACATTGCCCCAACCATCTTGCATAGCCTTTTCACTCCACTGTTTAGCTTTTTTACACTTCAAAATGTAGAAGTCGGCACATTCTTCATTGTCTACCTCTGCATTCATTGCAAAATTGTCCCCCATCCAAAGAGAATCAGTCTTTGCATCATGATACCTTGCATACATCAATGAGCTCATCAACGCTACCCTCATCACTGGCATCATTAGGAATAATGATGTGATATTCCTAGTTGACACATTATTTTTATTGGCACTTTCCAAGATTCTTAGATACAAGCACTGCAATAGCATGAAACCTTTTCATTGATATTTCCTTGCTAGTTGTTTGTGTATCTCCCCTCATGTAGTGCATGGATTGTGTCTTGTTGACAGTCCCACTATATAGATCTATCAACATCTCCTTCCTTAACCTCCCAAAACACTCGTGCTATGCTCCTTTCCTTAGATGCATAGCTAGCTTGAGCCCCATGAGACAATTTGGTCCTTAAGGAACCCATGACATCAGCACAGTTTAAGGTGGCTCCATTTTTCTTAAGATGTTCAGTTGTCAATGATATCTTCACTATAGCCCCAGATCCCATCATGCTCTCCCTTTCCATGCCCAGATCCAAAGAAATTCCATGTCAATTGCAAACATGTGAACTATTCAAATCTAGATATGAAACCTATATGAAACAGAAAGTCCTTCTAGCCTTGAACTGGGAGGCTATGCCATTTGACCAAATCCAATGCCTCGGAAACTCCAACCCTTGATCTTTCAACCACCTATGATGCAACATAAAATAATGTTGGACAAAGAGGGTGTCGTGCACCTTATCATCTAAAATAAAGAAGTGAAATGTCTTCTCCACCTCACTTCTGATACGCACATATGCTATGTGTATAAAAATTGTAACATGGATGGAGTGCCAATGCATGGACTAAATCTCATTTTTCTCCTTGAAAGAGTAGTTTTCTATGAATTCGATGATTGAAATTACCACATCCTCAGGAAATCTTAGCACACACTCTTTGAAATGTTCAACCTACCACTTATAAGTGTAATTATGCTTGATGACTATTTTGAGGTGCTTTTTCATTAGCTGTGTAAGATTGTTGCAATCCATCTCCTTTCTCACAAGGTCTTTCCTTTGCTTCTTTTTCACATTCACAGTGGTGCCTATGTCCACATTTTGGAAGACCTTCACCATCACCTTTTTCAAAACTTGTTTCATCTTGACATGACATGTTATTTGGACTACATTTTTTGCACTCACCCAATAGACATTGACGATGGTGGAATGTGGCTCCAACAAGTCTGGGGCACACCACAGAGTCCCAAAGGGGAGTGACACCCTTGTAAGCCTGTCCAAAAGCTCTAAAGCCCAACTTCAATAGATATTCTTGGAGACTTCAACATTGACTACAACACAACATGCTAATCACACAACTCCATCACTTCATGTCAACACACAATATGAATCAATGAACTCACACAATGACAACAATTCATGGAAGACATTTGGACGAACACATCAACCACAAATAGAATATGTGGGACAAACTTTGCATACTAGTCGAACCATTCCCTCATCTATTTGCAGACTTCAACACAAGCACTCTTATTAGTCAAACTCTTTCTAAATATTTTCCTAATAAACTACTTCAAACCATCATTGAAAACTCCTCCAAGGAAGGCCTAATGAATATTATAATTAATCTTGTTTCATAGAATTAGGAGTCTACTCCATTTGAAAATAAGGATCCAAAGCTTCTAAGGAGCCGTGGACAGGTTTTCTAGAGGAGGCAATCTGCTCTGCGTCTGTCAGATACTTCCTGGATATGGACATGTAGACTAAGGTCTTTCTATTGCCCCACTCTGTCTGAAGTCTAGCTTTCACAACAAGCTAGTTGTTGCATGGAAGGAGGGCATCACATTGCTCAGGCGGACTTCTCCCTTAGACTGCCACCATGGTGGCTTGTGTGGGAGGACCTCTGGGACCCATTCATAGGTGATTAGCTATCTCCCTTACAGGCTAGGGTTAAATTTATGCTATCCCAAGATGATTGTGTCTCGTGAGTGAGATATTGAGTAGGATCCCAAGTGAATGGCCCTCTAATCCTCGGCCCTCGATTGGTTCCATAACAGACGAGTGGGAATGGGGCCAGGAATACCCCTTCATAAGCTAATTGCGAAGATAATGGACAAACTCCTAGCGCATAATGAGGACTGGTTCCAGAAGGCCAATGACAGATGGCTAAGAAGTGATCTGGAGCACACTTGGAGAGGAAGAGTAGAATGGGCCTGGAAAGCTACCCCCTTTAGCTAGGTGAACTTTTTAATGTGGAGAATAGTGGGTGGCCACTTCCCGATTAGCAGCCATGTCCCTTGGCTACAGATGGATGATAGATGTAAGATCTGTAGATCCTCCGTTGAAACCACTACGCACCTATTTTGGGGGTGCCCGTGGGTGAGGAATGTGTGGAGCACTGTTCGAACACTCTGTGCTAAGACGTTGGGTTTGGAGTTCATATCCAAGGGAGTTGCTATGTTTGGCACAGATCTAGGAGTGGATAAAACTAAACTATGGAACATTATCAGATACGTGATACTACATAGGATCTAGGTAGCCAGATATGAGGCTTTGGTTAGTAGGAATGTTGTTTTTCCTTGTCCAGTAAGTAGGCTATTATGGATGCTACTATCTAGGTTAGATGGCTAGTGGCCAGTTGGCTGGATGAAGCTGCCAGAGCTCGTTTGCAGAGTGTTTTGTATGAAACTTTGTTTGGTGGTTTTTGAGTAATATATGAGTAGACCTCTTCAAAAAAAAAAAAAGGATCCAAAGCAAGAATAGTTCATTATATTATGGCACCGACAAATATGTAGTGTTGATGAAAAATTCAATGTGAGGAGGATGAGATTCCTGCGACAAATGTTGCTGTTATGAGAAATGAAAATGGTGCCCTTACAAAGCGCTTCAGACTGCATTGAAGACAGCAACAACTGATAAATCATACGTGAGTAGGGCCAAACCTTGTGTGACAAAAATAATTAACGTTGCAGGCTGCACAGCTCTGAATATGCAGAAGCCATAGCCAACTGTCCAAGCACCACACGAAAAAGAAAAGAACTAGGAGCGGGTCTAAACTGCAATTTGGATTTTGTGGCTGCCGTTTCAGTCTAGGTATCCATGCTCATCTTATCTCTAAAGATCAAGCTAGAAATCAGACCAATGATAGCAGGCGTGAATATATCAAAGGATGACATAAATCAATTTAGAGATTTAATGTCCGTGAAAGGGAAAATCAAACACATCATGATAGAAATCATCCTAGATATCGCCACTTTCAACTATACCTTGCAGGATTCACTCTTATCTCTAGAGACAGCACTCACGATCAAACTGTCCACGCAAGCAAGAAAGACGTTGCACCTTCGCTGTTCTTGGTGATCCATTTTTTTATCTGTCATCGGGATTCGGCATCTTGATTCCCTGCATCCAGATGCCAGCGCTTTGCATCTATGGTGTTGTGTCTTCTCTGTTTTTGGCAGCGAATCGTATCCTGCAACAGATTTACTCCTTTACTTTCCTTGACAGCCTTCTGCTAGCTCGAAAAGAGCCCTGCCAGATGCTCGCGTATCCAATGGGTATATATACGCTGCCCCGGAAAGTTAGTTTGGAGTGCAAAATGTCTTCAATAGACATATGCTTGAATTTTCGGGTCGGCCTAACTTTGCTCTCAGTCTACCTCTGGTCCTCCTCTCCTGAACATATCTTTCGTGACTTCACGTCGTTCGTCCATTGTAATATCATACGTTTCAAGCAGCGGGCTTCCCTTTCGGACAGCCTAGAATAAGGTCTCGGTCAAAAAGTTTTCTTCCGCGCTGTCTGATCATTTGGATTGGATGTCCTTTGCTTGTTGAATGTAACATTACATGTGTACGAGCCCTGCCGTGCAAGCAGCTAGAGCTCTCTTCTAACCAACACATGGTGGGGAGGATGTTCGCAGCTGCCGGCTCATGCATTCATCTGCTATATCGTCATCTCGATATCGATATTGCAGATGCGTGCCTGATACGGGAGCCGCGTTTGTCTCTCTCTGCTTACTGTTGGACGGAAGAGAGCTCAAGCTGTGTTCATGTTTAATTCGGTACCCCAGAGAATTTGGTGGCGTTTTAAATTGACTTAACCATGTGGGGAATTTTTCGAAGGACTTCATTTTACTATGTTTACAGATTGCGGTCAGCATGGACGACCCTCTGTCACCTTTGATGTTAGATATGCGCATTATCTTATTGCACCTACATGTTCAACTACGAAGGTTGTATGGATCGTTCTTTTGACCTTACGAAGGTTGTATGGATCGTTATTTTGACCTGCATTTTAATGCCTACTCTTTGTTCCCTTGGAGTTTCCCTCAGCTATTGATTTCATACTATGGCTTTTTTGTTGTGGATTTATGTGGTTTGGGTTGCCTTTGACTAAATGCACTCGTGAAAACAAGTTTGTTTCCTCTTAATATCCTCCACATTTAAGCGTCTCTCTTATTCCTTTCAATTCATCATCTCCACCCTCTATAGGTCTATGGATCTCGAGCAGGCATAATGAATGATATTATCATTCACCTTTTCATTTGTGAGAGGTCGATTCTGAAACAAGACTGGAGGTCCTCAAAAAGGGGCGTAGGCGAAGAATGTCGTGAAGCAGAACCGACCCCCAATAATGCGTCTTTAAACGGATAACGTCGATATGGCCAGATGCTTACAATTCGTGTGACACTATTTCTGAGGTCATCTTTGGCTCTCTATGGTAAAAACCTTAACTGCAGGACCTCTTAGAAATGTTTCAATCTGATTGGTAATTTTTACGGCGCTGGTTTTTAAATTCTTGTCTTGCGTATTGAAAAGCATTAGGAGCTTTTAGGTTTGAAAGTCGGGTCTTTTTTCTGCGCTACATTGAATACGACTCAATATTTGGTCCGTTGAGCCTCTGTTATTCATTTACTGAATACTCACAGCTTGATGTTAACATGTTACGCCATTGTATGTGTCTAGTAAGTGAACTATAAGAGTCCGTGTACCCAAGCGCCTGGGGCCTGGATGGAACGAAGCTAGAGTTTCTTTCAAGCCAACAGACGGAATACAGTTAATGGAACTACTGACTCAACAGACGGGGAACACGATTAACGCAACTGCTGGCGCAGGCTATGTCGTCACCTCTACTATATCCATGGAGTGGCCTTGAAGGGCTTACACATATGTTCATATTGGCGATCAAAAGCGCCTTGCACGGATGACATGTAGTCCACCAATGGTGAAGAAGAAATGGAGAAACTTCACTGCTCATGTTTAGTCTGGGCTCGCAGGCTAAAGAATATTGAGTGCTATTTCACGGAATCTCCTCTATTTTATGCTGTGGAACCTGGTCCCCTTTACCGAGGAAGGATATCCTTCCAATCTGCTCTTGTTTTGTCAAATGTATAAAAGTTATCTTCTCTGCAATAACATTCAGACGTGGCATCATCGATCTCAATTGCGATTAATTTGAGCTGGCCAGCAGGTTAACTCAATGACCCAGACGAATCTATGAACTGGAATCATCCTGCACGTTTGAAAGTAGGAGTGGACAATGTCCAAGCACAGGTTTAACTCAATGACCCAGACGAATCTATGAACTGGAATCATCCAGCACGTTTGGAAGTTGGAGTGCACAATGTACAATCCCTCGTCAAGATTTCACCTGAAATGTAGACAAGCTTTTTTAGCAGGTCATCAAAATGCAGGCGCTTAAGCTCTACCTTGGAAAGTGGTATGCTACAATAGTACCAACTTCTTTTAATTTTAAATTTCCTTTTTTTCCCCCATGTGTCCTCAGCCCCTACGATGGAAATATCATCAACGATCATTGAAGGAAAGTACCAACAGATTATCTCATACTCCGCACATGACGTTATTGCTCGTCAATGCAAGAAATTAAAACATCTCTAACTACTTATGAAATTATGAAAAAAGAAATTGCCAAAAATTGAAGTAAGAGACATCATAAATTACCACCCATGAATACGTAACATGAACAAACATATGAATAATACACCTAATTTATAAACTACTTTGTAAATGACTAATATATATAATATTAAATAACATAAACAAAAAATAAAATGAGATTTGCAATACGAAATCAGTAATCTTCTAAAATAAAATGTAATCGAAGTGTCTTTGAGATTTGCAATACGAAATCTGTAATCTTCTAAAATAAAATGCAATCGAAGTGTCTTTAATTTGCACTCAACCATTAATTTGCTTAGTAAAATGCATTTAATGACAAATTGGACAGTTAAAATCTTTACATATTAATTAACACAATTTGAATTTATGTATAATTAAACTTTGAATATTCATTAACTTATTCATTAACGCAGAGAGAAAATAATACAACATTGTATCCATTTCACTTGAAAAATAACCATGTTGACTATCTTAGAAATAAAATATTATGCTTGTCCAATACATGTTGTGTTTTATTATTCACACTAGTTTGGTAGCTCAACATGACATAAAAAGTGTCATGAGAAAAAGATTATAAAAAATCCTTTCATTCTTTGAACAATATGAGAGATTGTTACTTCAAGCTATTGGACAAATAAATTTCAAGCTTATAACTCTTTAAAACAATTCACTTCTAATGTTATAAATTTTTTGAAGAAAATTTTTATTGAAAAGTAAATGTGAATGTAATTTTCAATACCAAATATATGTTTTGGTCTTAAATATTGAATCTAAATGTGTATATTGTTTGCTTAACATGTATATTACTTGCTAAACAAAGTTAAAACCTTAAAATTTTGTTTTACATGATACAAACATCAATTCACGAGTAGTCATCTTTAGAACATTCACCACTATAGGTTTTCATAAGCTCATAGTCTGACACAATGGAGCTTAACCCATATTACTATGTATAACCATGCACATGACATTAAACTTTTCTTATGGTATATATTATTTTAACTAAATGCTCTATTACTCTCTAGGATGGTTACAATAATTCATCATTTGGATAGACAAAACCCTCACGTTCGATATAACTCTAGGCAAGGATGTTGAAAAAGGATCCGTGTAGGCGCTAAAGGTCCAATTGAAACTCTAGAGTGAGGCAGTAGATGACCAAAGATCTGTTGGTTGGAGCTTGTGCCAAGGTTGAGATCAACTAGATCACCCAGCAAGACTATAGAAGCTTGCATGAAAGGCTTTCTCAGCATAAATAAGCTCCCTGATATCATGCTTTCATTTTAACTTTGTATAGTACATAAACTTTGGCTTCTTCCTCATTTTCAACCTCTAGTGCCTTCACCTATGGGAAGTGGTAGTTGTATAAGATTGCCACTTTGTATAGTACACAAATTGGGCTTTTTCCTCATTTTCAACCTATGGAGCCTTCTGCTATGGGAAGTGGTAGTTGTGAAAGATTGCCACTACATCCACTTCAAAGAGGATGACATATAACATATTAGGTCTATTCTAGAGGAAAATTTTCCTATTCATCTTCATCCATTTCAACAATAATATTGACTCCTTTAGCAATCTGTGGTTGGAGGTGTGTTTGAACTTTGCCTTGACTAACATGTTGACCTACCAGTCTTAATCATAACAAAATAGAAAGAAGTGGCAGGACAAAAACCCCTTTCCATTCAAAAAGCAAAGAGCCCTCTAGCAAAACAAGCCACATCAATCCTACAACTCAGTGAGACTCATGCCCATCACATCTACTAAAAGTGCCACCCAAGAAGCCAAGGAAGCATATGCCAATGCTGAAACTAAGAAGGCTTGTTATCAAGCCTTGAAGTAATGGGTGCAATAGGAGCAAGAGAAATTTGAGAAAGAGAGGATGGAAAAGCAAAGGTCAGATCACCTTCATCATCTAGCATTGACACAGTGATTGATCCCGATTCCCAACAACTTCCAAAGGGTAATGGAGCAATAGGCCAAACATCCCCAATTGGATGGTACCGCACTAGCCAGTTTGATAAGATGCCCTGTCACAATGCCAATTGGAACCTTACTAAGTTGTCTTAAATATTTCCTTTTTAGTGTTTCCAACAATCACCATATCGATCAAACTTGAAGGAAATACTGTGGCCTTCCTGACTTCAAATCCACGTGAAATCATTTCTTCTTCCTTCTCCTCTTTTGTCTAAAAAAAAAACAAAAGCTTGTGAGATTGATAGGTTATAGTTAAATCTAATGCTTGTACAAGAAAAGTAAATTGTCATAACAGGATATAATTCCATCATTTCTTTGCGTAATCTTGTGAGCCATAAAGATCATCCATGTCATCGTCTGCAATCATCTGTGCATCCCCTTTGTCTTTATCCTGGGAGCCATCAAGATCATCCATGTCATCATCTCCAATCCTCTTATGTTCCACCTCTTTCTCGTAGTCGACAATTAGATCAGCTTGCAAGTGAAAGTGTGCCATGCAAGCCTTTCTTGAAATAATATTAGTGGAATATCCTTTTCTGAGAAGATCTTCGAAAATATATCCCTAGCATATTGTGATAGTAACAAAGGACCTTCATAAGTAACGTCACCCTTCTCGTATGCATGGAAAACTGCCACAACTTGCTCAAACCCCTCAACAGGTCAAAAAATTATACTTGTGTAGTCTGCATATCTATCTCTCGCTACTTTGATTTAGATTGTGAAAGATTCTTCCCGTTCTTGATTTCCCCTTGGTACAACTTCACTTAAACATATATCAAAATTGACTAATGTGTATGCATCCACTTTTGTGGTAGTTCTTTTCAAATGTGTTGCTGGAGAACCAAGTATCGTTCATAAACACCTCACTTTCATTAGGATTTCCGATGTCGAGGTTATCTTATCTTTTGAAAAAATATCATGATTCAGTCTTTCGGACTCAATCAAATGTTTTGTTGGATGCTTAAAAATACATATTGTGGCCATGTAAAAACTGAATGGAAGAACCTTTGAAATTTGCTTTGTAGTGAGTCTTCTGGAGTCCCTTGCTTGTCTAGCAAGTTCATTACAAGCATACGCATATTGTTGACCATCAATCGGCTCAAATTTACAATGCAGCAAGAAATTTCTCTTTGCCTCTTTCAAAAATCTCTCAGAATTTGCCTCTTCACCCTGTTCATGTGGAATTTATGGAAGTCATTGTGTGAAGAATTTGGTGAACGTCTCCTCAAAATGGGTAGATCCTTCAAACATAATTCCATTGTCATGGCTACTTATATTTGGACAGAACATGGCTACTTATATCTGGTGAACGTCTCCTCAAAATGGGTAGGTCCTTCAAACATAATTCCATTGTCATGGCTACTTATATTTGTCACGGCTACTTATATTTGGACGTAAGACTACATTAGAGACCATGAGTTTCTAGCCATCCACCAAAGCCTTGAATATCTACATCGCATAAGATATATCAAGATTCCTATTGTTGGTAAAAATTGTTGCTGACTCCACATCTGGAGCATTCATAGCATAGGGCTTTTGTCCCCATATATATTCAGCATCATCTTCTGTGATCATCTCATTAAGACGTAGATTGAGATTCTTTAGGACATGAGCTCATCTTGATCTTCCTCAACCTCTTGATTTGATTCTTCTTCCTCTTTATTTTCTCTATCCTCCTCTTTCTCTTGTACCTGTAGTTTCTGAGTGGAGGAACGTTGTCTTTTTTTCAAAGTAGCCTTTGGAATTGTGTCCTCTTTATCTTTTACCTATACTTTTTGAACAGAGGAGCTTTGTCTATTTGTGAAAGTAGCATTTGGAACTGTGGCCCTTGTAGTATTAATATTTTCTATTTTGCATCTTTCTTTTCCTTTGATAGGTTGCACCAACATGGCTGTGGCTCCACTGACCTTCCTCTTCTTCTAGCTTTTATATTTCTTTAGTATGCAATGGTTGTGTTGCTTCTTCATTTTCTTTTCGAATGCAACATCTGCTTTTGCATGTAGACCCTTGATGTGGGGCTCCTTGTCTAGGCAGCTTCTAAGCCAAACTAGCAACTCTCTCATCCTTCGTGTTTTCTTTGTTTCTAAACCAAACTAGCATCCATCTGATCCTTCTCGTGCCCTCTCTATTTTTGAACCAAACTAGCATCCCTCTCATCTTGCTTGTGCCCTCCCTGCTCTTGACTAGATTCATGGTCTATCTTGAGTGATGATGTCTTAAAGTACTCAACCATAATCTTTTGACGCAACCTACTTGTCTCTGCACTCAGAAATGTACTCCATTCATCCATGAGAGCTTGTAATGGAGTTTGTAATTTTGTAAAGTTTGATGGTGGAGGAGGTGGCATTACAAACTTGTTTAGACCTCTTGATAAGATAAAATGATAGGCCCCAATGATTAGGTTGTGAACACTTCACAAAAATATCTAAGCATGGTCTCTTTGGTTCCATCGTAATTTCCACAGCCATGCTAGAAGTTATATCTTTCTTAGAGAAGCTTGCATTCCACGGCTCCTCATTTTGCTCCATATCTTTCCTCGACATCATAAGATGTAGCTCAGTTTTTCTTTGAATAAGAAACCAAACTTTTCTTCCCATGTGCATCTGAGTCCACTTCTCTTCAAAGTTATCAGGGGCATACTCTTTCCCATTGAAATGTAAGGTGGTGCTAGAGACAAAAGCTCTAATCTCTTTAGAGTGCTCCATAATAATTGAAAATCCTACATGAAAAATAATTCACAATACTTTGGATACAATGATTCAATAAAATAACCAATAAGGCTTTAGATCTCTTTGTCGCTTTCAAAGACTTGGTGAAGATAAGGTCGTAGTTATTGTATCAAAGATTCTTAGTGCACATGTTGAGCTAAAGAATAAGTGTGGAGGTATGGAAGTACTTGGAGATGTTATGCCTTATAATATTTTTAATAAATCATTTATTGCATGGGATAGAGATGAGACTTATCCAACACATATCATCGGGAATACAAAGTGCATTTCTTTGGATTTTAGTGTGGGAGATATTTTGCAAATGATACCATTTACAAATAAGAACATAGTGGAAGGTCAAGTTTTGGGGTTTGAACACTGGGGGTCAATGTTTGCTTGGGTGTAGCCAATGGCGGAACTACTTTTGGGGCACTTTTGGGACCGCGATGCGATGCGCTCCTGGGTGAATATTTGAATTTTGTGTGGACCCGCACTCTCGTCAAAAATTTTCTTGACGTCATGAAGGTACACTAGCGTAAGAATGTGACACAATCTATTTGTTCTGAATATCACATAGATCGACACACGACATCTCTGCACTGCTTTGCATAGCGCAGTCTTTGGCCTACATCACCTGATCACTTATCATTGCACAGCCTTTTGTCATAGATTTTCCACTTGTCACTGGGCACCGCACCCATGTAAATCATTAAAATTGAAGGTTGGCTTTGAGAGACCACCACCCTAGTTCTTGGTGTAATAATTAATCATTCTAAAAACTGCCACAGCGTAGTCTCTTGCCTGACCACCTATCATCGTGTAGCCTTTTGCCACATCTTTGCGTATAGCCCATGGAAATCATAGGTTGGCTTGGAGAGACCACCACGCTAGTTTTTGGCATAATAATGACACATAATCTATCATTCTGATCATCACCTTAGCACAGTCTATGGCCTGACGACCTGTCATCGCCTAGAATTCAAGGTTGTCTTAAAGAGACTGCCATGTTAGTTCTTGGAGTTATAGCTCCATTACTTATTTTTATGTATTACAAGAAGAGGTCTATGTCGACCAGCGTGCTATAGCAAATAGAAGGAGATCTATGAAAGTCATCGTGCTGGTTCTTTGAGTTATATATTTGTGTACCAAGGAAACTGTATTCCGTTGTGCAACCAAACAAAATGCAATTGAGGATATGACCCTTGAGGGGTCCCCTTTAGGGGCAAGGGCCATATTGACATGCCATTTCTATCCAGTGGCATCTTAGATATTGTATAATGCATGTCAATATGGCTCTTGCCCCTGGGTTCCCTCAAGGGCCATATCGTCAATTGCATTTTTTGAATTTTTAATTGTATTTTGCTAGATGTATCTCCATGCAACCACAATGGTGGGGTTGTTGGAGCTATTTTGGTCATAAACCAAGGAAATTGTAGTCCTTCTTTGATGGTATTTTAGTCTTTGTTGCAGTAAATATAAATGAGGGAAAAAGTACAATTTATCGAGTGAAAATTGAGCAAAAGAGATTACAATGTACATCTACATCCAATAACAAGTTATATAGAATTTATCAACTTATACCGAGTGAAATTGAACAGAGGATCTTATATTTATAAAGACTTGGCAATTGCTCAGAACCTTAAAGGCCAAAAGATTACAGGTAGCGGCCATAACCATTCAAATATAAAAGTTAACAATAGTGCATACTGAGAGCCTCAAATTGAACAAAAAGAGATTACATAAATGCCTTAGAGATTTAAAAATTACATCCAGTGAGCCAAAAGATCATTGAGAGCCCAAAAGATTACATCCAACCATTGCCTGAGAGCCTCGTCTGATCAAGAGGGAATTTGTACAACTCAAATTTTCACCATTCTAGCTTGTTGCATTAAAAAATTTTAGGGAGCCAAAGTAGGATATGATGGAGAGGCCGAAGACCATGCACATTGCCAGAACTCTGATTACGGCCCCCCCAACAAGTCGAGAGTACTCTTCTCTAAAAATATTGAGGCCTTCGTCAACATCTAGAAGGAACCCATACAACACAGCCATAAAGATGTCCTCTATCAGCATGTCATCTAAGGTGGTGACATGCAGATGTGTGGGGAATTGACTGTGGGAATGAAGGGTCTCCACTAGTGCTAGCAATTCTACTCTAGGTGAGTGCAATGCAATCACCTTATATGAGAAGGTAGATAACATTGGGATCACAGAGAGCAACAAGGGGGGGTGGTAGTAGGCATGCTGAAGATGAGTGGGTGAGCAACAGATTAGTAGGGGAGCAGATGAGTGATGAGAGTTGGAGGAGGGAGCGTGGAGAAAAGTAGACCAGGGGCGATTACCCTACAATGTGGGAGAGTTTGAAGGGATGGATAGAATCTTCACAATACTTCCCCCCACCTGAAGATGAACAAAAGTTTATTTCAGTAAATTTTGGTGCTAGGGATGCAATAAAAAATGTAACCATCCTAGTGGAGCATAAAGCCTTTGCCCAATACCCTGCAATAGTGGATGGTAGAGCTGGTGTAAACATTTTAGCAAGAGACATATATATGAATAATGGGGCCTACCTCCAATGCAAAAGGCCACATTCAACATCCGCCTAGCTGACCATACTAAAAAGAAGCCATTGCGTATCATTGACAATCTGTCAACAAAAATTGTTGGAGTCAGGTCCACTCTCCAGTTTACTATCTTGGATCTTTCCAAGAGAGCCACAACATACTAGATATTGTCAGGAAAACCATAGCTTTGGGAAGCTTTGGTACTCCATTATTGGGGCATTGATAGAATCACAATCCAAAATAGAGAAACCACTGTCGATAAATTTGGGAATAGGGGAAATCAAACCCACTATTCCTAGAAATTTTGAAGACATTTCCTCCACTACAACCACCAGTCATGCATCCCCCTGTACCTACAAATGTACTAAAACCCATAGAAGGGGATACACAAAGTGACATCAATAATTGGATACATACATTGGCTACAATAGTCGATCAAATGGAGGTGTCATACGATAAAATTCCCATCATTCTAGCTAGCAAGAACGGGTCAAGTTGGAGATCCCCACACGGCGAACTCAACATAGTGCGAACAAAAGAGGTGAATGCGGTAGAGATGGAAGTGATAGGGTTGCTCAAAGTGTCGATCAACGTGAACTATGTGAGCGAAGAAGACAGCAAGGTGCACAAATACGGGATCATGCAGGAAGATTGCTTCGTGCATTTGGATTTGTAGTTTAGTTTCTACGATCTGTCAGCAGAAGTGGAAGGGATGTTGGGCCAGACTTATGGTGCGAACTACAAGAGCCGAGTGAAAGTTGCAGTGGACTGTGAGGTGGGTCGCCTCAATCCATCTTTTGCTACTGGTGCTACTGCTGAGGATGAATACAACATGGATTCTGGTTTCGGGTTGATGCCCAGCACGAGCTGTACTAGCCGAGGTGAGAACGGCATTGTGTGCCATCGCTGATCATCTATTACCCTAATGATCTAAAAAATGTCATCTATTCTGATATAAAATAGCACATCCAATGTTGCCATATGTGGATGCCCAAATAATCAAACTAGAAGCACCAATATAGGATGACAAATCAAAAGAGTTGCAAATGCGAGTCTTCACGTCAAGCGTCAAGTGGAACAGTGACCCTAAAGAGGCCATAATAGAATGTTATTGTGTAGACTTGGATTGGGATCTTGAAACATAAACTGATAATGCCACCTTGGAAGGCCAAGTATTCGACAATGACTACCACCGTGTTGGTTTCCCATAACAAATCCATTCATCTTGTAATAATAGAAGCAAGCCACCGCGCTGGTGGCTGTTCATATTTTGGTGCAACCAACCACCGCATTGGCGATAACTTATCCTGCACTAGATCCTGCACTACTACCGTGCTATCCCTACACTACTACTGTGCTATCCTAAAATATGTTGCATAGTGTTAGTGCCATAAATTAGACTAGTTATCGTTAACCATCGGATTTCAACCACCGGGCTACTTAAAACATTTAAGTACTAACATGAAAGCAAGTCGATACAAAATCAAGTATTACGAGCACCATGAGAACATCGATAAGTTCAAGAAATGTCTTCAAGATTATTATTATTTCAAGGAGATTCCAGACTCCCAACTATCTTATCAACCTCCCTATAGCAAGCGTCTCCCAGCTCTGGAGGCCAGTCTATTGCACTATGGTAGACCTCTTCACACACTTGGATCACACACTGCTTGCTTGACTCTGTTAACTTATACCCCTGTAGTAACTCCTCCTTTCGCTGGGGGTCCCTGCTCTTTGCGCTCTATACATCTTCGAGCCTCTTTCATGTCCTACCGAAAGAAACCTACATCATGACCTTGAAAAGTACCTTAAAGGAGCAGAAAAAACAATAGCCAGGGAAATTAATAATCATCATCTGTGCTGACTCCAAGTAATACACCCAACCACCGAAGCATGTCCTCCTTGCAGCTATTTGCCTCCTTCTTCTCTGGGTCTGTTTCTGTGAGGATGCTATCCAACATTGTTTTCAGATAGAACAAAAGCATTCCAAAGTCTTTTGGGTATGCTATACATTCACAGTAGGTGGATCAGTGTATAGAGTTTTGGGGCTAGATTTCATAATGGGTTCTTAGTTGTGTCTGCACTACAGTTAAATAGGGAGAGAGTTCATTGAGTCCAACCTTCTCATTCTTCAGTCTCATGTTAGTTGTTAGATCTAAATCTTTCATCTCACATTAGTTGTCTAATTGAAATCTTTCGTAATACAATAGTTCACTAATCAAAATCTTTCAGTCTCACATTAGTGATCCAATCAAAATCTTTTGTCTCACATTACGTGTCAAATTGAAATCTTTCAAATGTCTCATTATTATCACCATGCTGGCGTGGATCAAAGGACACTATCTAGTCACTTAGGGAGAAAACATTGCCCAAGTAATCTCTGGAGAAGATTAACAATTCAATAGATTACACATAGATTACATAGATTACAATCTCAAAGACTCCTTCCCTTCATGCCACTTCCTCATTCCTTGATTTAAGCTTCTTGGTTGCAAGCTTGACCTTTTTTGCTCCTTTTCGAAAGGGAAATGATTCCTCCCTTCAGGATCCTTTTCCTCGCAGTCAGTTTTGGTCTAGGCATTCTTTCAATTTGAGCTCCTTGTCTTTAAGATCTTTATCATCAAGAATCACCACACTTTATTGAAGAAGATGATCAAGTCTTAGAGTACGATGATGATGTAGGAGATCAACTCGGTAAAGAGTTAGAGATAGACTTGTTTGGTGCGTTAGACTTGTTGCAGATATAGCAAGCTCCAGCCGTCATCATCCACCTGATGGATGATCTTATTGTGTGGATGTCGTTCTATCGGCAGTATGTATAGCGGAGTAAGCGATAGCTACCCGCCAGTTGTTCATCTAGGATTTGATATTACTAGATAGACTTATGTCTTGTACACTATGACCACTATGTTAGTCATATGTGGACTTAGGGTATGATGGAATAAAAAGTAAGAAAAGGGGACACACATAGTAGTCTTCCTACTACTCCTCAACACTTGTGTCTTGTGCTCATTGTCTCTCCACCTCCTCCTTCCCTTTTAACATGGTATCAAAGCACCAGGTGTGCATCTCGTAGTCACGAGGGAGTTGCATCAGAGAGAGTCTTATGCTCAGCCAGTGAGCAGCTTTTTCGAGCACATACAGAGGAGGGGCAGCCGCCATACCACAAAATCCAACGGTGGAATTTTGGGACGCCGTTCGCGGTGAAGCTTCGGGTGGTCAAGGTCTCTCAGCATTCCGAGGCCATCTTGACCTTCATTTTTTCTGTCCAAAGTTTTTCCTTTGCTACCTTCTATTTCGCAAGGTTGTATATGCCAGGAAAGAGGACAGGTACACTGCAGGTATCAGATTTGATGCAGGAACAGTGAACTGTTTATGCCAGTTTGGTTGGACGCTGTAGTCACCATTTGGCAGAGTTGTTTGATTCATGCTTCGAAGCTTATGCTAGTTACATACGGCAGTGGAAGGCCTGTATTTCTGAGTTCTTGGTGTTGTATGCCCTTATGCAATTGAATATTGCAGAGTTGTATGCTATTGGAAGGCAGTGAAAGTGATACTTGTATGCTCAGCAAGAGCAGGTTTCTTATGCACAGAGTTGCAGTAGTTTTTGTTGTTATTTGACTTGAGTCAAAGGTCTTGCAAGGCAGTGATTTGCTGTGTTTTTTTCTCATCTCGTTGTGTTCATTAGTTTGCTGTGTTTATACAGTAAATATGACAGAACAAGCTTCAGCCTCTCACATCACAGGAGAGAAGTTGGATAAAAATAACTATCCTGCCTGGAAGTTCAGAATCAAGAACTTCTTGATGGGCAAGGAGTTGTGGGAGCTATGCATTGGCACGGATCAAAAGCCAGCAGGTGATGCTACAGATGCACCAGTAAGAGCATGGGTAAAGAAAGCAAGGCAGGCCATTCACTACATTTCTATCACAGTGAGTGATAGTATGATTGGCCACATACAGGATGCTGAGACACCCAAGGAAGTTTGGGATACACTGTCAAACTTGTTTGAGACGTCTACAAAGGCGCGTAAGCTGCAGCTAAAGAAGCAACTAAATGAAGTAAAGAAGGGGTCATTGAGCATCAATGACTATGTGCTAAAAATAAGAGCACGAACAGATCAACTTGGCAGCATTGGGGTTGTCATTGATGATGATGATTTGCTGCTTGTTACTCTGCAGGGTCTTGGCAAAGAGTACAAACCCTTTGAAACATCTATTGTTGTAAGAGATACCTTCCCTACATTTAATGAGCTTATTCCTCTTCTTGTCAGTGAAGAGATGAGGCTTGGACATTCTACATCCACTGGTGGAAACCAGGAACATGCATTAATTGCAGGCAGGGGGAGAGGTAGAGGACGTGGTCATAATAGAGGCCGAGGTGCAGGACGCTATGGCGCACAAGGAAGAGGCCAAAACAATCAAAATCAGCAAGGACAAGGAGATGCTCAAAATGAACAGCAATATGTTCAGCAGAATGCAAGAGGCAGAGGAAATAATCATGGTAGAGGTAACTACCAGAATCAAGGAAGAAGGCCTGGTGTATGCAACTACTGTGGTGCAAAAGGACATTGGGCAAAGGAGTGTTTCAAGAAGCAAAATGACATAAGAAGTGGCAAGCTGCCACAAAATAATTATGCCTCTACAGACTATGAGAGTACCAGTAGAAGTGATCATCTATTGGCGATGACACATTCAATGGATAACATTATGCAGGAAAGTGCAGAAGATTGGTACATCGATTCAGGAGCGTCAAATCATATGACTGCTCGTGGGGAATGGTTCACATCCTTGGAACCAGTAAAAGCCCCATCTTATGTGTTCACAGGTGATGATTCTCAACATGAGATCACACACATGGGAAATGTCCCAGTTAATACAGATGCAGGCAATATCAAGGCATTGGGTGAAGTGTTGCATGTGCCTAGCATCACCAAAAATCTGATTTCTGTTGGTCAAATGGTTGAGCGGGACTTGCAGGTTCGCTTCAACAAAACAGGATGTTATATTGAAGATATGAACAATAACATGCAGCTGGTTGCAAAAGGAAAAAAGACAGGCAAAATGTTTAAATTGGATGCCAATATGCCTGCAGTAGAGGCAGCCATGTATGCTCATAGTGATGCGCAAATTTCAGATATTGAAATGTGGCATAAGAGGATAGGACACATGAACTACCAAAGGCTGAAAACTTTGCCTACCTCAGGCATAGTTACAGGGGTGCCAGCATTTAAGGTTAGTGGTCCATCCACAGTTTGCAATTCATGCCAAATAGGCAAGCAAGCCAGGTTGCCATTTCCCCAACATGGGAGAAGAGCTCGCAGAATTTTAGAGCTTATACATAGTGACGTTTGGACACCATCTCAGCCTAGTCTGAGTGGCTATGAGTACTATGTTTCATTCATTGATGATTACTCAAGTAAGACTTGGGTTTATTTTATGAAACAGAAGTCTAAAGTACTTGCAAAATTCAAAGAGTTCAAAGCACTTGTGGAAAAGCAAACAGGACAGCGCATTTTGTGCCTCAGATCAGATAATGGGGGCGAATATGTGTCTGATGAGTTTAATGCCTTTCTCAAGGAGCATGGCATTAAGAGGGAGAAAACATGTGGTTACAGCCCTCAACAAAATGGAAAGGCTGAAAGAAAGAACAGATTTGTAGCAGAAGTTTCCAGAGCCATGTTGGATGAGAAGAATATGCCTAGACCATATTGGGCAGAGGCAGTTTCATGCGCAGTTTATCTCATGAATCGGGCACCTACATCTTCAGTGCATGACATGACGCCTGAAGAGGCCTTTACAGGTGTCAAACCAGATATTTCTCATTTGAAAGTATTTGGTTGTTTATGCTATGTACATATCCCTGATGAAAGGAGAAGGAAATTGGATCCCAAGGCAGTAAGATGTGTGTTTTTGGGTTATGCCTCAGAGTCAAAGGGGTATAGATGCTACAACCCTTCTACCAGGAAGTTCTATATTAGCAAGGATGTTGTTTTTGATGAGCTGAACTCATGGTTCAAGCCTCATGCCAATGGGCAAGATGCCAGTGTTTTGGCAGAAACAGAAAACAATGCAGTGCGCAGGCCCGCAGCGGACAGCCCACTAAACAGTGCAAGTTTGGGGCCCGGAGAGGTTGATAACAGTCCCAAAACTGTCACTCCATGGACAGGAAGACTAAGGTCAAATATGGGCGGTTTAGGGCAGCAAAGATCAGCCCATGACAGTCCGGAAAATTCAGCGAGAAATGCACAACAATTGGGGACTCAAAACAATCCAAGAAATAGTGGTGCAGCAATAAGAAGTGGACAGCCAAGAAATAATGGTTATAACAGTCCAAACTTCAGTTCTGGGACTCATGGATTTGATGAGAATATGGGCTTTGATGCTGCGTATGAAAATCCAGAAGTACAATCATCAGGAAGGGTTTCTTTTTCTCCAGGTACAGTCATAGTTGATAGACACAATGCACCTACAGTTCCCCGCAGGTCAATGCGAGTTACTTATCCAGTTCAGAGGCTTACTTATGATGGTTTTATGGCAGTGCATCATGCATATATGGTTAAGGTTATCCAAGAGAGGGAGCCAAGTTCCCTTGAGGAAGCATGTGATAGCCCAAAATGGGTTGATGCCATGAATGAGGAAATGGATGCATAAGTAAGTAGCACACATGGACACTTGCAGATTTGCCAGAGGGCAAGAAAGCAATTGGATGCAAGTGGGTGTACAAGGTGAAACATAAATATGATGGTTCAGTGGGTAGATACAAAGCAAGATTGGTTGCTAAGGGCTATGCTCAAGAGTATGGAATTGATTTTGAGGAGACTTTCAGCCCTGTTGCAAAAATGGCAACTGTTAGAACTGTCATTGCTTTGGCTACGCACAATAAATGGGCTATGCATCAAATGGATGTTAAAAATGCATTTCTGAATGGTGATCTTATGGAAGAGGTGTATATGATGCAGCCACCTGGGTATGAAGACCCAAATCAGCCCACAAAAGTATGCAAGTTGCAGAAGGCATTATATGGATTGAAGCAAGCGCCACGCGCTTGGTATGGTAGAATAAATGCATACTTGCAGAAAATTGGTTTTCAGACATGCCAGTCAGACTCATCCTTGTATGTATATATTCAGGGGGAGCATATGATATTGCTAATTCTATATGTTGATGATCTGATATTGACAGGAAGCAGTGATGTGCTTATACAGCAGATGAAGGACAAACTCAAGGCTGAATTTGACATGAAGGACTTGGGTGAGCTGAGATACTTTCTTGGCATTGAAATCATAAGGGATGCCTATGACACTTGGATGGTGCAAAGGCAGTATGCTCTAGACATGCTCTCATGCTATGGGATGACGGCTTGTAAGCCAGTTTCAGTTCCCTTAGAGCAGAATGTCAAGTTAAGAGCAGATACAGGTGATGTCTTAGAAGATCCAGCTATGTATCGGCAGATGGTTGGTAGTCTGATTTATATGACGATCACTAGGCCTGATCTTAGTTATGCAGTTGGCTTGGTTAGCCAGTTTATGCAGACGCCTAGAAAGCCACATTTGGATGCTGTGAGGAGGATCCTCAGATATGTGAAGTCCACTGTGCAGTATGGGCTTCACTACAGATCTTTTGGTGATCTCATCTTGTTCGGGTACACTGATGCCGATTGGGCAGGTAGTTCTATGGACAGGAGGTCCACATCTGGGTATGTATTCAGCATTGGAAGTGCCGCTATCACATGGTCTTCCAAGAAGCAACCCACAGTTGCATTGTCATCTACAGAGGCTGAGTACAGAGGGGCAGCATTGGCCGCTTGTGAGTCTATATGGTTATGCAGCCTACTTGCAGATTTGGGGCAGTATGTCAAGGATCCTGTTGCTCTCTATTGTGATAACATGAGCAGTATTCAGCTTGCTAGTAACCCAGTGTTTCATGCACGTACAAAACACATAGAGGTTCACTACCATTTCATAAGAGAGAAGGTCCTGGTAGGTCAGATTGACATGTCCTATGTGCAGACAGGAGAGCAGGTTGCTGATATCTTCACGAAGGTGCTGCCTCGAGAGAAATTTGAGAACTTCCGATTCTTCATGGGAGTTCACAAGCTCGACTCGAGCTTGAGGGGGAGTGTTGCAGATATAGCAAGCTCCAGCCGTCATCATCCACTTGATGGATGATCTTATTGTGTGGATGTCGTTCTATCAGCAGTATGTATAGCGGAGTAAGCGATAGCTACCCGCCAGTTGTTCATCTAGGATTTGATATTACTAGATAGACTTATGTCTTGTACACTATGACCACTATGTTAGTCATATGTGGACTTAGGGTATGATGGAATAAAAAGTAAGAAAAGGGGACACACATAGTAGTCTTCCTACTACTCCTCAACACTTGTGTCTTGTGCTCATTGTCTCTCCACCTCCTCCTTCCCTTTTAACAAGACTTGGCTCAAGATGAAGCCATTGATGTAAATGCTCTTCATTGATTTTTTTCATCTCAAACTTGGGCATGAGTATATGAGCTTCAAACTTGATGTACATGCTCTTGTACTTTTATTCTCTCAAAGGATCAAACATGTATGAAAAGGGAAAAAAATTTGTCATTGGGAAAAACTATCTTTTAAGGTCGGTATGGGAAACAACACTCTCTGTAAAATGTTGCTATAGGAAATTCTCTCAGTGTCGCTATATAAATCGCTATATAGCGACACTTGTCTAAATTCACTATATAGCGACAATTAACAAATCTTGCTTTGATTACCGACGATTAGCGCCCTGCACATGCTAAATGTCGGTGCCTAAGCATCGGAATGGGGCCCGTGTGTAGTAGTGAGGGATAATGGAAGACAACCATGAAGGAAAAGGACAAGCTCTCGCAAAGTGGTCCCATGTCTGTATTTGTAACAGGCTATAGGAAATGAAGTGAAATGGAGCCTAATGCATAATGGATGGGAAAAACCGAAATCAATATCCATATTCAAGGGCAGAGGCTTCTCCATGTCCCACAACACACATAGTTGAATATCCCTAGTGGTGGCCTGAAAGAAATCCTTTCTCGAGACATGCAATACTCTACCCAAAAGTGCTATCAGGGCAGGAAGATGCGAAAGTAAAGAAATTGGTAGAGCCTTTAGGGTAATCCACACACGACAATGAGTAAGTAGCAGTCGGATCAAACAGAGTATCCCAAGGCATAATGCAGGCAAAAGATCTAGTGCCACAGACACCAACACGAGTCACCAAATGCTCTACCACATCAACTGAGGAGTAGCGAGCTTAATAGAAATCTTTGCTAATGAAGACGAAGGAGGAAATATGATCAAGATCCACTGCAAATCAGCCTAGCGATGAAGCTGATCCTTAGAAAGAACCCTACCCATGACATAAAGACAAAACCCAAGCTATTGGGCCTATCGGAGAGTAGAGAGCACACAAACAGAGTCCAAAGCAATGACCAAGGGGGCACTCGATTCAGGAACTGCTATAAACGAAGTAGCACAAAGACTACAAAGTAGATCTTTTTGTAAAGAAGATGAAGGACCATCTGAGGACCCCAACTTCGGAGATTTGACTAAAGGTGGTGCCAAGGAGCCACCACGTTTCCACTATAGAGAACTACAAGTGAAGGTAGAAGGAGCATCCGAACTTGAAAACACAAAAGAACTTGATGCAGCCAACACCGTCTGCTCTGGGATAACCAAATTAGAAGGCTCATGGGGCTAAGAAGATGGAAGTTGGATGGACACAGCAGCAAAATGATCAAGGGGAAGGATAGAGAGCTGTTGGGAAACGTTAGAGGGCTATTGGGAAATGGTAGAGGTATGTTGGGGTTCAGTAGAGCAAATTTGGAACAACGCACCAGTAAGACTATCAGGAGAAACAAACGGGATAGATGAGATAGATGAAACAGATGAAATAGATGGGACAGATGAAATAGATGGGACAGACGAGAAACTAAGAGACAAGATAGACGAGGGAGCTGTAATTGGAAAGGATGCCATCGTGAAGCTCCACACACACACACACACAGTGAGTGAGTGAGTGAGTGAGAGAGAGAGAGAGAGAGAGAGAGAGAGAGAGAGAGGGGGGGGAGAGATGGAGAGAAAGAGGGAGAGAGAGGGGGAGAGAGAGAGAGAGAGAGAGAGAGAGAGAGAGAGAGAGAGAGAGAGAGAGAGAGAGAGAGAGAGAGAGAGAACTTTCAGTAGTGGAAGACACAGGCAAGCCAGGAGAGACAAGAGTGAGCTTGCAGGCCAAAAGGCATGAGACAAAGCAGGGAGACAAAATTGAGGGAGAGCAAAGTAGCCAAAGATAGTAGTCAAGGGAGAAGAGGGAGTTACAAGGTTGTTATGAGACGTGGGACGTAGGTTGTGAGTTTCTTATCACTTACCACTTGCAAACTACACTTGCAAGGTACTTTTATAGGCACTCAAAAGCATTGTCCATGGACATTACTTTTTAGTCTAGCCAAACATGCATACATCCACTTACCCTGTGGCAATGAATGGTTGAAGTAGGCTCTCTTTCCACTCATAGATTTCATCCAAAGTCATGATTGGTATATCATCAATTGTGTGATGTGGACAACTCTATGGTGGAGGCAGTCCAATGCTTTGTGAAACAGGCTTACCCATGTACCAGCGAGAGTGTCTACCCATGAGAACACTGTATGAGAGCTTCCACTGGAGTATTATGCTGGAGATGTTGCTTGGGACTTATGCTTTAAATGGTCAAAACCAAGTCATGTGAGAATATTGTATGCCAAGAATCAAGCTTGTAGTGAAGTGATGACAATTGTGTGTCGGGATTAGCCAAGAAGCTGTACAAGGCTGATGCATGTGTTTGTAGGAACCAATGCCAAGCAATAGTAAAAAATGTATGACTTTACATGGGTGAAATGTGTGTGCAAGATATGTGCAACAATCCTGAATCTGAGAGGAAGATGACTACCAAGTGTTACAAAGTGTCATGAACTGTCACATGCCAAGAGATCGAGCTAGTGTCAAATGTGTGAATGTGTGTACCAATGATAGTTCCCGAGGGACGAATCTCAATGGTAACTAATCAGGTGATATGGAAACGGCTTACTTGGCTTGGTGGAGTTTAATCTCCTTTATAGCAGTGCTAGTCTACAGGTAGACTCTACAGGTAGACTACACCTCAAAGTGTCACTGTGTAGCAATTAACGTTTATCTTAATTTATTTTACGTGCTAGATGGTTGCAATGGATCAAGAGGTGGTTTGATGATGAGAATTTAATGTTTCTAACCTATGCATATGTCAAACTTCAAATCTGAGGTGCTCATCATGTAAAGCATGATCTTCAATCATTTTTATTTTTTGGATCACTTGAAGATTCACTCTAGATCAAAAGTTATGGGCATTTGAAATTTGCAACACACTTTGTCCAAGGATGGTCCAAAATTGATGATGTGGAATGTGGTAATGTGGCTGTGTGACATGGCATTGATGTTCGCATGCTGCTTATAAAGGCGTGCTTGTGTGGCGAAGTGGCACATGGATACACATGCAAAAATGCACTTTGCCTTTGAACAGGGAAGTGTGTCTAGTAGGCACTCTGTTGATTACAAAGGTGTGCTTGTGTGGCATTGTGTGATGAAGTGGAACATGGATACATATGCAAAAATGCACTTTGCCTGTGAAGCGGCAAGTGTGCCTAGCATGCACTATACTGATGTGTCACCTATTGATGTGGTTGTATACGTCAACAAGATGATGTGTCAAAGGTGATGTGGCCAAACT
This sequence comes from Dipteris shenzhenensis, assembly GCF_047967505.1. Lineage (NCBI taxonomy): Eukaryota > Viridiplantae > Streptophyta > Polypodiopsida > Gleicheniales > Dipteridaceae > Dipteris > Dipteris shenzhenensis. The sequence continues at coordinate 37,801,361 of NC_141614.1, forward strand.
GGCATGGCATCATGACCTGTGCTCATGTGGCACTATGGCATGTATGGGGTAGAGCGATGTTGTGGCAAATAAGGCTTCGACATGGCCAAAACTTTATCACTCACCCAACCTATGGTGAGGTTGACCTAGCCTTTGTTTGGGCTTATCTACCATGTGTCTATAGAGTGGAGAGAGAGAGAGAGTTCAAAATACATCATTATCTGTACTATGCTTTCCCCCCAAACTACTCTCCCCTCCCAAATTACTCTTTCTACTCTCTCTCTCTCTCTCTCTCTCTCTCTCTCTCTCTCTCTCTCTCTCTCTCCCCCCCCTCTCCCTCTCCTTCTCTCTCTCCGTCCCTCTATCTCTCTCACTCCCTCTCTCTCTCTCTCGGTTTCCTCCTCATATACATTCCTTCAACCTGTGGATTGGGTTTCTTTCCGCGAGTTTTGGGTGGTAATGGCAAACTAGAACTCAAAGTACCTCTAGGACCAAGGTACAAAAGCGATCCCTTTTCTTTGTCAATCTCTCTCTTTGAATTTAATCTATGCTTGCACAAAATTGTGTGTTTATCAAAATGATGTAGACTAGAATATAACTTTTGAAAGTTTTTCATGGGTACAACAAACCATTGACAAGACCTTGCTCTTTGAGAAGCTTTGTTAATCAAAATATCAAGGAACAAGGTATAACAGTGAGCTCTTTGTTTTTTCAATCTCTCTTTTTTGAGATTTAAGATGTAAAAGTGTTAAGTTGGATAATATTCTTTCAGTTTTTGGTGAACAAGCGTGTATTTATAAAGATGCTGCAAAATGGAATGTAACTTTTGAAAGTTTTCTATGGTCTTAGTTTTTCAAGGAGCATTGTTGATCATAATATTGAAGTGCAAGGTATGAGAACGATATCATTGATTTGTCAATCTCTCTCGTTGATAATATTGTTAAGTTTTGAAGTAGAAGATCGTGGTTATTCAAGACTAGAGTCTAATGTGTGCTCTTTGATATGTCCATTGAGTTTCAGGTGTTCGAGTAAAAGTTTGGATACTAGTCTCAATGGCATGCATTGATAATCAGAACCCTTCTTGTGCCAAACATCGTGTTGATCAGACTGTCGAGGACGAAGCTATAGACATAAGCTCCCTCACTCATCGACCTCTTTCCTCTATATCTGCTATCAATGTAGCCAACAAGGTTACACAGGATGGCTTCTGGCAAAGATTGACTATATCAAAAGGAAGTTGGGTGCTCATGCAACCAAACAGAAGGAAGAAGCCACATTCAAGTAATCTCTTTTTGGCATCTTGGAAGGGTAGGGTGAAAGGTTTTAGAACCAAGGAGTGTTGGTGTAAGCAAACTCTAGGTTGGTCAATATTAGCGCATGGTTGAAAGGAGGGACTGGATCAGCCACTTGTCACTTGCATGGCTGGTTGCATGGAGTACCTTGAGAGAGAGATTAAGGACCATAGTCTCTCCTGTAATCACGGGTTGCTAGTGGCACAGTTGTCTCTGGAGTTGGTGCACTTGATTATGCCTTGGATGCCGATTGTGATGAGCATGGCGACAGTCTCCCATATAGTTCATGGCTCGGTGCCTCTGTCTATCAATCATTGTAGCTAAGTGTGTGTGAGTTGTAACTCCAACAAGCTCAGTTGAGTTAAGGAGATGAATGAACGTGTTGCCTATGAATAAACGAGACTGTTTTTCATATCTTTCACTATTATTTCATGCACTAGTTGCTCAGCTCTTGGAATAGATAGCGATCTCCCTTTTTCTTACTGCATGTAATAGTTTTATACGAGCTGAGATCTATTAGTGGTATCAGAGCCAGAGAAGATGGAGAATAAATCTGAACATGCAGTGAAGTTGGTTACTTACAATGGCACTAACTTCTTGATTTGGCAGCTCACGCTTCGATTGTATTTGATGGAGAAGGGCTTTTGTCGATAGTCTCAGGTACTGAGAAGAAACTGACCGGGAAAAAGGCACATGACTCCCTCGAATTGGTGCATCGATGGGAAGTAAGGAATGAGAAGGCTCTACGAATTCTCGGGCGAGCACTTGGTGGAAGGTATAGCCACCATCTTGATCTCTCCCAGACGGCGTGTGAGAACTGGACTGCAGTAGAGACTTTGTTTGGATCGAGGCTTCGAAACTCAAAGGTATTACTGAAGCAACATATTTTTTGGTTTGAAGATGACGGAAAATCAGATGCTTGGAGGGCATCTAAATCGAATGCGCGCTATCCTTAGGTAGCTTATTGATCTTGGTGTTTGTATGGAAGATGATGATTCTAAGGCTGTACTTCTTTCTAGTCTTATACCAACTTATGATGATTTTGTCAAGATCCTAAGAGTTAACAATGATGCAAGTTTCTCAGAAATGATTTCGATGCTATTGGATGAAGAAAGGTGCAAGGTACTGACCATCGATCAGGAACAAGCATTCGTAAGCAAGTTATCTAAAGCAAAGAACAAGGACCAGGCATAAATGTGGATATTATGGCAAGCTTGGACATAGAGAAGAATATTGCTTCAAAAAGCGAGATGATATTGCTCAGAAGAACAAAGGAGAAAGTGCACATGTAGCGGAGGAGGTCGCGGGACTGTGTGTTGCAAGTTCAAGCGATGGAGATGAATGGGCATTTTGAATTCCATGTTCATACGTAGTCGATAGCATAGATTAGATTCTTGATTTGCATAATAATAATACCTAAGTTTGTCTTGTCCAAAGGCATGATGATCAGAGTTCTCTCTTGCTTTGAGAAGATGTTTACTTTCCATTCACTTGCTGTGTGGATGATAAAAAAAAACTTCTTGCTATCCCTGACTTGCTGTGTCAGGAAGCATTCTTTGATGTACATTGCCCTCCCTTTTGCTTGAGGGGGGTGTTGGTGTAAGCAAACTCTAGGTTGGTCAATATTAGAGCATGGTTGAAAGGAGGGACTAGATCAGCCACTTGTCACTTGCATGGCTAGCTGCATGGAGTACCTTGAGAGAGAGATTAAGGGCCATAGTCTCGCCTGTAATCACGGGTTGCTGGTGGTGCAGTTGTCTCTGGAGTTGGTGCACTTGATTATGCCTTGGGAAGTCGATCATGATGAGCATGGCGAGAGTCTCCCATATAGTTCATGGTTCTGTGCCTCTGTCTATCAGTCATTGTAGCTAAGTGTGCATGAGTTGTAACTCCAACAAGCTCGGTTGAGCTGAGGAGATGAATAAACCTGTTGCCTACAAATAAACGAGACTGTTTTTCATATCTTTCACTGTTATTTCATGCACTAGTTGCTCAGCTCTTGGAATAGATAGCGATCTCCCTTTTTCTTACTGCATGCAATAGTTTTATACGAGAGTTGAGATCTATCAAGGAGGGGATGAAATCAATAAAGGAAATATTGGTTCAACATGTGTACATGCATAGAGAGCTTGTGTTGTGAGAGAATTATCCAACTTATCTTCCACAACATAGGCCAAATTGTAAGTGACTTCATTGAAATTTGTTATTTCATAATCAGAGAATTTCCTGAACCTCAATGTCTTTATTTTTATTTTTAGATATATATCCTTCATCTTATGAGCAATGGTAGCCTACCGAATGCATTTTAGGATTCATGAATGTGTTACATGGGTCCATAGGAGAGTTGCAATATCAAGGTAGATCGGCAGCATAGTTAGCTCAGTCAGGGGTCTTTTTCTATGATCATTTTGCCCAACTATTAGATAAAGCCAACACCCATGGTGTGTTAAAGAAACTAGCTCTTCTAGCATGGAATACCATTGATTGGCCAATTCCTCATGGTGTTGTAATAGAGTCATATAGAGCCAGGTTGTTTTCAAAAGTACAACGATCCTTACAGTCAGGGATTGCTAGTAGAATCAACAAAATAACTATTTGCATGCCAATAACAGTCTTTGTAGATCTATTCAATAAATTTTCTATCAAGATTTGCAAGACGATGCTCTCTTTCTCTGCAAATAGTGCTGAAAGAATTCTTGACTTCTTGGATTATGGTTGGGACATGATAACATCCAACCAAGTATATTGTGAGGTTGTGCACAACTCCATTAAACTGAAGTACATGATTGCCACACAAAATTTCATATTAACATTTCACTCTATAAACGCAGTAGAATGATTGGGAACTAATTGGTTCTAATGGATCAAGATTTTGAGCTCTTTTGGTCCTGAGAATGAAGCATTGGATATCACCATTAACGAGAATGACAATGTATTGGGAATTATATCACTCATACAATGCTACACACTCGCTCAATTACTCTAGGACATTCAAGTGGAGATACAGGGTAGTGTTGCAGAAAGATTCTCAGTCATTTTGAATAACAAGAAGGTAAAGAAAGAGTTGATGTGACTCAATGTTTTTTATTTATTATTGAACAAATCATTGATTTAAACTACATGTTGACAAGTATTGGAGCAAAGGGAACAGAGAATTCTGTGTAGAGAGATCCCAAATGGAATTATTGAGATAATTCAAAATTCATGATTACTGGTACGAAATGATTATTTTCATAGTATACAATTATGAGGCGACGGATAAACATTATACATTATATTGTTAAACAAACTGATGATTCTCACACAATCAGTGCTGTTGAGGCGATGGTGGATGCTATGACTCGAAGACAATCATTGCCGTTGAAGTGATAGTGGATGATCCTATGAAGAAGGTTGACCAAGGAGCTTCTATTGTGCCTTTTCCTCGTACACCACCTTCTATTCCATGTTCTAATCTCGCCTTCGTTCTAGTAGTTGAGCCTTTCTAGGCTCATATTGTTGGAATCAGAGAAGTTCTAACTTCTACTATAGTTTTGGCTCTCAAGTTATAGCCATAATCAGCATTGTAACTATATTTTTATTATTTACAAAAAACAATGGAGAATCGGTTTCTTCGCTCTTGTAACAACTTTTCATTCAAATTTTGTAATACATACATCCATATTCATGAGTCAACTCTCTCTCTCTCTCTCTCTCGCTCTCGTGCACGTGCTCTCGCTCTTGATCTATGGATTACAAACTAGAGTCTCGAATATAGATGAATTTCATTAAACGTCATTATGCATTACAAACTTGCAAGAGTACAATTTGCCTCAACTCAACTAGGAGGCTCCGAAGTTTGTAAAGGATTCTCAGGTCCAACATCAATAAATGGATGGGGAAGGGGCTCACGATCCTTAGGTCCATGATCAGTAGTTTAAGGGGTTAGAGGCGGGGTCTCATGTCCAAGTTCAGTGGATTGTGGAGGCATATGAGGTTGGGCCTCATGGTCCTTCAGTCATGTCAAAGGAGCCTCATCTTGCTTTGGAGTGAGGTCTTCCATCACTTTTGAGCTCTGTCCCTCATCTAACTTCTTAGAGCTTTCCTCCTCAATGCTTTTCTCTTGTGGTAACGAGGACGTGTATTTAAGGAGATCTACGATCATCCTAGCTCTGAAGTTTAACACAAATTGATAATCATAGCTTTGTTCTGTCATCTGCAAAAACACAAACAAAAATTTAGTTTCAAGTTCTGTTATATTACATTATGTATAAATTTTAAATGGATCAATAATGTACTTGCCTCCATTGTATCTCCTCACAAAAAAGCCTCCAAAATGTACTTGTTGTTTATAAGGACCCTCCATCCACAAGAGTGGGCATTGTACTATTGTGGTCTCTGTGAACCATCCAATTGCTTGTAAGCATAAAATTATTCTAATTAATTTTAAAAAAGTATTGAGAGGGCAAAGGATTTTATGTCTTACGTCCAAATGCAGAGGTTCAATTTCTCCCAACTTAAGTGGATTTTTTTCACAAAAATCAATTGCAAAAGATAGTCTCTTCAGACCATTGCAAGTTGCATATGCGAGTGTGAACAACTTTGTATAAACTAAATATTTTGTTATTTTAAAAAATTACGATACTTATTTTATGCATTCAAAAATTCACTTACAGATCGATCTCTAGATGAGTATCTATAACTGAATCGAAGCAGAAGCATCCTTTTGATGGTAGATGGATACAAGCTAAGCTCCAATGTCGACTTCATTTGACAAATGCGATAAAGATTAGCATTTGTGGATTGAAAATAACAATCTAGCTCCTTATGGAATGTACTTACTAATCACTTACTCTGAATGGTAAGGGATGATAATTAGGTTCACAGATTCAAAATTGCAATATATGAACCACTTCGCAAGCTGGTCCACCAGCTCCCTGGGATCCCTCATTTTGAAGGAGATAGCTGGGTCCACAATATGAACCATACCTTGAATCTCCTCATGGAAATTTTTTTTGAGTAAGCTGCAAATCAACAGAGAAATTCAGAATAGTGTTCAAAATAAGTGGTTGTCTAAATCGATATATAAAAAGAAAAACCTTGCATGCTCTTATGGATTATGGGAGTTGGTTTATTAGCAAGAGAAGACCCTTCAAGCTCTCAATTGGAAATGGTTAAACCCTCAACAACCTCTCACTTAGGAATTATGTTTTATGATCTCAAGTGCAATTTAGCATAAATTGCAATAGCACGAACGAAGGCTACTGCCAAGATGATTGATAGGGGTCCCCCAATAGCAAAATTGGCAACATCTAGAGGACAGGATTCACATCCAAGAAAAGGAAAGCCAATGCATCTTCTCCAACAAGCAAAAAAGAGAAGATTTACACAGAAGGTCAATACTTTAATGGAGATAAGAAGGTCCCAAAAAGCCATGGGACTATGCATTCCCAAGGCTCCTTTTCAAAGGCTTGTTAGGGAAGTTTGTGATGATATGAACTTTATAGGCCTTGGATATTGGTGGCAAAGAATAGCTATTTGGACATTGCAAGTAGCTACTGAGGACTTTTTCATAGAGTTTTTCCAGGATACATTTCTTCTTGTAGCCCACAACCATAGGGTGACAATCATGGCAAAAGATATCACCACTTTAAAGATGGTGAGATGGAGATATGACAAACTCCTGAAGGCTACAGATATGAAGAATTGAAGATGAGAGACATTTTACTTATATCACCTGCTCGAACACCAAAACAAGATGAGGTGGCTATAGAGGAAGTCACTCAAGTGACTCATGGAATAAAAACAAGAGCAAAAATAGCCTTCGAGGAGGTGCAAAGGAATAAATATAAAGAAACCAAGCGTCTTCGTATCTCATCCACTAATCTAGATACTGCAAAGCTAGAGCTACATGTTCTCGAGCGTCTACATACACTGGGACCTACTGTAAGGATAAGTTTTGCAAATGCAGAGTCAATCAAAGAGTTTATCCTAACAGAAGATTGTATCAAAGCAATTACAGACAGAGCACGACAAGTTACTGATATAGTTATCCTTGCAGGACTCCGTAAGTCCTTCTACAACTTCACGGCTGTCAAAATAATTCAACAAGAACTAAGATGTTAGAACCAAGATGTGGATATTTCCTCTAGGGAGGCACGAGAATGTTAGAACCATTGAGTACGATTTGTATTGCCCTCATTTGGGCTGCCAAATGTTAAGGATTAGCTAATAAAACACCTACACGACATATATAAGCATTGCTACAAAACTAGGTAGAAATGGCAGCCCAAAAGTGACATTTCTACATTATTAAATGGCACTTTCTTGCCACCATTTCCACATGTGCCATTTTTTGGAAATGGCAACCAAAAGTGCCATATATTTTTGCCATTTCTATGTCCATAATGGCAACCAAAAGTACCATATATTTTGCCATTTTTACGTATGAAATGGCTACTAAAAGTGCCATATAGTTTTGCCATTTCCACATACAAAATGGCAACCAAGAGTGCCATATATTTCTGCCATTTTTGTGTCTAAAATGGCAACCAAAAGTGCCATATATTTTGCCATTTTTACATATTAAATGGCAACTAAAAGTGCCATATAGTTTTGCCATTTCCATATGCAGAATGGCAACCAAAAGTGCCATATATTTTTGCCATTTTATGTTTTAAATGGCAATTAAAAGTTCCATATATTTTGCCATTTTTATGTATGAAATGGCAACTAAAAGTGCCATATAGTATTGCCAAGTTCCACATGCAAAATGGCAACCAAAAGTGCCATATATTTTTGCGATTTTGATGTCTGAAATGGCAACCAAAAGTGCCATATTTTGTGCCATTTTTAGGTATGAAATGGCAACTAAAAGTGCCATATAGTATTGCCATTTCCACATCCAAAATGGCAACCAAAAGTGCCATATATTTTTGCCATTTTGATGTCTGAATGGCAACCAAAAGTGCCATATATTCTGCCATTTTTACATATGAAATTGCAACTAAAAGTGCCATATAGTTTTGCCATTTCCACAATCAAAATGGCAACCAAAAGTACCAAATATTTTTGCCATTACAATAGAGACCAACTATGAAAGAAATGGCAAAAGGTGACATAAAAATTATCACTTATTATATTTGAAATGGCAAAAAATGACTTAAAATTTGCAAGATTTCATGATGAAAATGGAAATAAAGTGACATACAAAACATCGGTTATTATGTTACAAATGGCAAGAAATGGAATCACAATTTACATTTCTTGTTTTATAAACAATAGCATTCAAAATGGGCAAAAACATTTAACTTCCACTAGCTTTTAAAATGGGCCAAAAAGTTACATGGCATTAAAAAACTTAAATGACTAAAATTTTACATTTGATACTTGGTATCCATGAATGAAATTCAAGATTAATCAAAAGTCTTAAGTGCATCAGTACTCATATTACACAGTGTGAAGAAGTCATCTAAAATTCTAAGGGTAACTTTTACCTTTTATAACACACACATTTTACTTGATAACAAATATTATTTGATAGTTGATTGAGAAATAAATAATTCAATTTTTACATAACAAAATAAAATGTAAAATTATAAAGACATTACATGAAGAGTTTTCCAAGCAACATTCAAGCCTACGGCTTGACCCAATGTTTGAATCTCATCATTTGCTTTGAATATACAAGCATCCTTAATGATTGCATCATCAACTCATACTGCTACATAACCAACTCCTATTGGTATAGTATGAACTCTAAATGAATGTTCCAAACTAATTATTGTCCCCATTCCAACTATGTCTTTTGAATCCTTCTGTAAGATCTTTACTTGTTGTCCCCTTTGAAAAGCATCAACCTACAAAGATACATTCAAGAGATCATTAATATAATATTTTTTTAAAATATCTTTATGAAAAATATCCAAAAATGTTATGGTCATTGCCATACTAATTAGGAAAAATAAATAAATTTAACTTACTTGGAAAACACGTATGTCATTTGTTTGTGTTGCTGTCTTTTCTACTCTAATTGTTGCTCGGGGGGTCCACCTTACATAAGCCAGCTATACAATGTGCGTTCAAAAGGTATTTAAAAACCCCCTCTGTAAGCACATTTTATCTATTTTACATACCCCTATTGTGAATTTTTGGATCAATAATTATATCCCTTCAATAAATTTGAAATTTGAGAAGCCTATATTTTTTGTCCTCCTCTTATACATTTCAGTGTAAGTTGAAACAGACGCTACTTATGACAAATTGTATTGTATAATTGAATAAAACCCTTTAATTTGTATGTCGTGGAGATGCATGCTTTACACCCATACTAGTACCTAATAGAACGTATTTTCAACTTTTGATCTTTTCAATTCCCAAAATCGCATGTATTTCTCGAGGGAGTCACTTAGTGCAATATGTCTATATCAACGTTCACGGATTCTTTTCTAAATCCCTATGTAAACTATTTTTTATATTTCCTTACACTCCCTCAAAAAAAAAAATTCAAATTTATAAATCCCATAATATAAATATATTTTTTCCATGAAGTGATTTTAAAAGTCCTTATGTGAGAGATATATCACTACTTTAAAGTCACTTGGAGGCAATATTAAATATTCAAAATGTAAGATATGCACATCATATGTGTTATTTGAACCTACATATATGAACAAGAGGTCTCAATTGCAACAAAGTGCAATGTGCAAATTTGAGCCTAGGTTCGACTCTTGGCACCTCTCCCTTTAATACTATAGTGCCTCCATCCTCATCTTGTTCAGCTCGCAGCTCTGCCATTCCAAACATTATTACTAACTTATTCTCCCAACTTCAATCAAGAGGTTATTCTTGTCAGATTTTAAGACTTTAGTTTTATATGAAGCCCATATCGCACCATCGTTTCATCCGTGATGCACTATGATTATTGTTTAATGTTGGTATTGTAGCACACAATTGCCCAAACCATGAGTAGGCATTACTAATTAAGGATTCAACAAAAATCAATGTATCAGAATCCCATTCACAAAGTCAACAAGCACATGACTCTAGGCATCATCTTCTAACAACCTCTTCATGTCCTCCATAAGTTTTGGCCTTCAAATTATGCAATCTTTTTTGTGGCCTCCCTCTCTTTTGGGCATACTATTTATCTACTCTTACAATTGATGCTAAAGCATCTCGTTAACTAGCTTATGTTGTGACTTTGTAAAGTCAACAAGGTTGCACTTTAGAGCTAGCATAACCTTCCATCTCATAGTAAAACTATGCGCAAGTTTGCAAATTGCATACAATATATGAATATACAAAATCCATGTCTTGGTGCAACTTGTGCTATACAACATACAATACATGATACAGAGTACATGCAAAAACAAAAAAAACAAAGGCCATCTCTCCCTTTGAGAGAATCTAGGTCTTGATCCCAGGAGTCGTCCCATCTAGCCCCATTGCCTTGTGGGTGTAGGGATTAGGAACCATTCCCTTGACCAGTCCTTGGGTGTGGCACATGGGCAACCTTCAAAGACCTCATGGGTGTCATGGTTAGAAGAAAATTACAACAATGCAACACAAGGTTGAAGGCCTTATATGTGAGGATTGAAGATCCCTAGTATGTCGAGGAAGCACAAGAACTTATGAAACCTTTTAAGTTGAATATAAAATCTATGATGAAGATGACTCTCTCTCTCTCTCTCTCTCTCTCTCTCTCTCTCGTGGCTATGCCTTGCCATATCTACTCCAAAAGGTCCACATAGACCTACATATGCACCTTGGATGCTATCAACATGTTCCAAGCCTCCTGATCTCCTCCAAACTGCTTCGACCAGTCCATACTTGCTAGATGTCTACTATGCATAAGATCTCTCCAGCAAGAGCTCCACGTATGGCCAAGTATTCTTCAGATTACAAGGCAGCCTACATGCTACCCATGTGGCAACCCCTTTTCTTGTGTTTTCTTTATGTGTATGTCCCACATGATAGCCAATGTGTTGTCCATGTGGCAGCTCTATGTACCACCTCAGATCAATCCCTAGCATCCTAAATGAATGCTAACATGTCATCGAACACACACACATGTGCACTCCCCTTTGCTTTGGGGGCTCACAAATAGGGAGGTCACCACACACACTCCAACAAGGCCTACTACAGGCTAGGTTGGTAGCCTAATCAATTATCTAGGACTAGATAGCTAGCGTTGGAGGGAAGGGAAAGACTAGCTCCTCTCCTATAAATATGACCCCATTGGGGCATTGTTTTAGTTTTAAAGATGCCACTGAGATCATGCAATTAATTAGGGTGTAAGGTAGATTTCGAAGGTATCTTCAAGCCTTAAATTGAGTTATTTTGGTAGCAAGTTTGATGCACGTATGAATACTTTTGTGAGGTACTGTTGCACCAGATTGACTATTCACTATCTCATATCTGAGTGTCCTTGAGAGTGACATGTTCATACAAGTTGGATCTACTTAGGACTCTCTTTCATTCAAAGTCCTTCCTTTGGTTTGCATTTGTTCCACTACATAGGGTAGATAATCAATTAGCAATCGCTATGTTCTCGCAGTCTATCAGGTTCAAGAGTGGTGCATGCAATTTTCTAAGAGATGAATCCAAGAACATTACCAAACTCATGCTCTAAAATAGCTATGGTGTCATCTACAAGGTTGAAAACCATAAACTCTTATGAACTAGCATGAATGAGCTAGTATGATGCCTCCTCAACATCTAAAGCTGGGTTCAACTCTAAGCTCACTCTAAGAGAAGGTAGTAGTAACAAAAGATTCCACAAAAACACAACTAGCATAAAAGGAGCAACCTGTGGGCAACCAACAACAAGAGCTGAGAGCAGTCCATAGAGAGGAATGTGGAGAGGATTGAAAAGACTTTGAGAGGATGGAGTAGAAGCTTGGACAGATTGAGCAACCTTGGAGAAGATGGAGCATCTTTGGAGAAGATAGAGTAGATTTACGGATTTTGTTCAAGATATTAACAATAACTATTGTGACCTTCCGTGACTCTTGCTGCTCCTACCTTCATTTCTGCTCCCATACACCACAGTTACCTATTTGCTTCTCACCTACATGCCGACTATCTTTTTCTCATTCCCTTAATGTCATTGCCATCCATGCTATGCTTCAACAATGTATCAACAAGTAGAAGCCACATTCCTAGCCATTGCCACAATCAAGTGGGCATTATTAAACAATATAACTCAAGCATGGATAAAATGAGAAACAGAATCAAGTGACATTAGCCTAAGGAACACAATTCAATGATGTGTAGTTAGCACCCAGATAATCCAACCTACACCTATGAATTGAGCATTCAATAGAAAATGACGATGTACAAAAGCTTGGGACAATGCCTGACTCATAACAAATTACAACCCTAGATCCTATGAGTCTTCCAAACTTGTTCTCCATCATTAGCCTGCCACAAATAGGAACACATTGTGACTTGTAAACGTTTGTATCAAAGCACATTGTGAGAATAAACACATCTCATGTCATACTTGGAAAGAAAAAAAAACATGATGATAAATATGTCTCCAAATAATAGCTAGCATGATTAGAATTAGAGAGAGCTAACCTTAAAATTCACCAACACATCTCCACAACCACAAGGCTAACATGTTTTGAAAATAGCAACAACAAGCTACGTGACAAACTCAAGCAAGAATAAACATATTCTATTCAGATAGTAGATGTACAAGGATGCGCTCAAGAAACATTTTTTAGAATCTAGTGAGTGTTTTATGCCTTGCAATTCAAACCTTTCTTGCAATTGTGAAAGTGCAGCAAAAACTGAACAAAGAAGAGAGCACACATGCACAAGGAACCAAGACTACAAGAAAGAAAGAGAGGGATCTCAAGAAAAGGCGCACAAACTACTGGGAAAAATCTTCACCGATGAGATGAATACAACAATGGAGGGGGGGACACACATATATACCCTCTCCCGCTCCTAGTTGGCTGCTATACAAAGGGGCCAACACCTTGCTCTATGGAGCCGACCAACCAGCCAAGGTGGCCAACTAGTAGGTTGGTCCACTTGTAGCCTATAACCGGGCCTCGTAACCCAACCAACCAGGTTGGTTCTGCTGCCCCTAAGGGGTGGCTTTCATGCTCCCTATACAAGCCTACAAAGGGTGGTTCAGGGGCTGCCATTGCAGCACATAGGTAGTAGACCCAGATGTGCCCTGAGCAAGGCCATATCTGCCCTCTACCTTACCCTGCACTATCCTCACAGGGGAGCATGCACACCCACAATAAAGGCTCTCACTTTTAAGGTACCTTCACATTGTCCCGTCCCTCAAAACACCTCCTCGATTTGAAAACACCCTTCAGACACTACATCCTTTGCTGGTCACCAAAAAACAGCCCAGACCTCTGCACACTCTTCTCCCAAATACCTCCAAAGAGCAGCCCTAGACCTCCACAAACTATGCTGGCTCCATGTGCTCTCCATGCCTTAGGTCTACAGCCAAACATTTGGCTATGATACCATGTGAAAGTGCATTGCAAACTGAGCAGAGAAGTGAGCACACATGCACAAGGAACCAAGATTGCAAGAAAGAGAGACACTGCAAGGGGATCTTAGGAAAAGGCCCGTGAACTCTTGGGTTGAACCTCCATTGATGAGATGAATACATATAGCCTCTCCTCCTAGTCGGTTGCTATTCAAAGGGGCTCGACCCCCTACTCTATTAGATCAACCAACCAGCCAAGGTGGCTAACTAGCAGGTCATCCACCCTAGCTTATAACCGCCTACTACTGGGAGGCTATAACCAAATCAACTAGATCTGGTATGTTATCCCTAAGGAGTGGCCTGCATAGCCCCTATAAGAGCCTAAAAAGGGAAGCTCCAGGGGCTTCCATCATAGCACATAGGTAGACCCAGACGTGCCTTCAAGGGGGTTAGATTTGCCTTGCACCCCAAGAATCTCTAAGGGCTTCCATTGCAGCATACAAACTGGCCCATGTGAACCTTGAATAGCCTTGAATCTGGGTAGGACAGCTCTGCTTAGGTAAGCCTATGGTAGCTATCTGTTGCCCTCTAGATGCTGCCCTATTTGATGGAATGCGAGCAGAATGCTACCCCTATGATGTGTGGATAGTGCACCTACTACTGACTATTATCTGGCTGCTCTGAATGGCTGTCGAAATGAGGCTAATTTAATGTGCCTAGCTACCGTAAATGTATGCTATGGATTACTCTTGTGGATGACTGCTATAAATATGTGCTAACTTCAATGCTATATACTGCAACCAATGCATGGAATGCACCCAAAATCTAAGGGCTTGAACTGCTATATGGTGGCTTCTGACTGGTGAGGTTGTTTGCATGGGTTAATGGTAGAAATGCCCTCAAATGGTCTGCTTTAAGAGTGGGTAATCTAATAGGAGCATCTTCAAAGCAATGCCATGATTGGAAGGATGCATTTTTTATATGAAGGTAATCATTTTAAAATTATTATAATAGTATTATGTGTTGATTGAATGTATTTCCCTCAAAGGACATCTGATAAAAGCTATGCTTATGAGAACTTGGGCCATTTGGATACATGGTTGGAGGACCTTTGATACGCTTCAACATCCTTACCTTCATTGCCTTCAAAATCTATCCTTCCACAATTTTCACTCATATCTGCTACTCAAAAAATCAAGCCTCGAAGTTGCCCAACAAGAATACATGCAAACAAGGACAGTCAACTAAACAATTCATAGTTCCACACAGGATAATGCATCCTTGAATTTTTCAAAGGGATGATTAAAATCCAAAAGTTATCGAGGTGTATAAAGCGGGAGAGCAAGGGGTAGAAAAAAGTAACTCACCTTTATGGCATATGAGGTATCCCTTCCTTTTCTTTGACCCACTCCTTGTTCGATGTGATTGAGTCTGAGGGTTCAATATCAATCTTGATTTCAAGGTTTTAACTTTAAAAGGAAATCCCATGAGAAGCTACAAGTGCATTGCTCAGACCTGCTATATGTGTATCTGAATAGATCGCCATTGGAGGAGGTTTTGGAGGTTCTCTTGCTATCTTATGACATTTTGAACCATTATTTGGAGGTGTCTTGACTATTTCGAGGGTGTTGCAACTATTTCAAGGAAGTTCTACCTCTATATCAAAGAAAACAGTTGCTATTTTACATTTTTCGATCTCTTTTGGTGCTTGTTGCCACAAGGCCCTATTTTAGTTTCAAAGCTACTCCACTAGTTTGGAGAAATTGAGTGCTCATGACACAATTCTATGATTTACTGGTGGTTTCAAAGTAACATTGAAATTCAATACTCACACAATACCAGCCGAGGTTTGAGTGAGAGGATTCATTTGCCACATGAGGAGCAATTATCAATCATTGTTTGGACTGATCTTAGAGGCATTTTGTTGCCCACTCTCAAGGATTATTCCTAGTAAGCACTCAGGTTTTGTTTGATGCATATGGAGTTTTGTTTCCATCTCCTTTGCTCAAATTTGCTAACCCTAGGTTTTCCTTTGAAAGTAAATATAGTTTTCAGTTGGGTATACTACCTTGTTAAGCCAAGAAATTGCTACATGTATTTAGAATAGTAAATCATTTCCAATCTTATAAATTAAGAATTGTTGGAAACAAAGGCAAGGAAGCAAAGAATGACAAAGATAAAGCACTTGCAACTTTAGAAGCGTATACTAGACAAAAACCAAAATTAGAGAGGAAAATAAGCTTTGTGAGAAAAACCATTCATATATTTACATTGCACCTTCCACAAAGAATAATATTTGGAAGCTTTATGCTGCTAGTAAATAGTGAAACTAGCAAATAGTTACAGCTACCTGGTTCCTGAAATGCAGGAGTCTCACCATAAGATGCAATCACCTCACTCACGTACAAATCCTCTCCATTATGATGCAGAGTCTAGCATCTATATCAGAATAGGATCATAATAGATACTGTCATCTAGCTCTCCAGAATCACGTGGCTTTCCAAAAGAACACGACCAAAGAATCATCCCCAGAGCATAAAGTCTGAAAGCCTTTGAACTTTCTTCTTGCTGAGCATACCTCAACATCATGGTATTTCATGTAACCATAGCACCATGAGTGAACAATTCAAAGACACATCATACATCATCCACAATCACACTTTTTATGTACGTATCCACCAAAATGTTTCTTTGACCTGGTCAATTGAATGGCCGACATAGTCTACAGGTATGCCAACTAGATTTGGGGTAGATTTTCCCCATACCCAATCCCATCTTGGACCCTCCAACTTTGCCTAAAGAAGGCAACATTTAGACCCATCGGTACCCATGGTTGGCCCTATACTAAGTTCTATCCATGACAGTCCACATGAGACTATCCAACCCTCTTCTGGGGCATTCAAGCAGCTACAAATGGATATCCATGCACAACCCATCAATCCCTATTGTGGATCTACACATCCTATCAAGGGCACATGTCCTCCCCCATTAATTGTGTATGCATTTGCCCATATGGAAGCCATGCTTGCGCCCATATGGAAGATCATATGAAACCCAAATTTCGAATGAAGTCTACCCTACCCCTCTTGGGAAAAGCCCTTGGCAACCGATCTTTATTTGTACTTATCGATGGAGCCATCTATCTTGACTTTGATTTGTACACGGCCAAGTTAAGCACTTCTTGTCAGAGGCTAGCAAGCCTCACCAATAGAGGGTTCTTTGGTTTGTGACAAAAGGGATACTATCTAGCTATTGCATCCTTGATCCCCAAATCCTCCCAAAGTAATGGTTAGGAAAGAAACACTGTTCACAAAAAAGTTCTAAACTATATAATTTCACACTGACTTGCATACAGTTAGAAAAATACACCAACACTATATCTTGCCTCTCTCCCTCCATGACGCTCACTTTTTCCCATTTTACCTGACCCTTTTGTACATGATTCCTCTATTGGTATCGGATCCCATGGTATGGGTGAAGCCAAAGATTGATGGAAGATGAACAAAATGAATAACGTCAATTGAAATCATGGGAGCATCAGTAGATGTTTTGATTTCACACGTGAGACCCAAAGAAGGCCAGTGGCATGATTATCCATGATCGAGGATGCACATGGGTCTTTGTAGGCTATAGTCTCTTGGGGTGCCGACCGCCTTTATTTTTGGTTCTATGCATTCATACTCCACATTATGAGCCATTTTTCTTGAAGGCTCTCCTCGTGCTTTGCGGACGCATCTGGAGGATGGAGCAGTTGAGCACCCATGATTCGTGATCAATATTTTTACTTGCCCCCATCCTCTTTCCCATGGTGATCCCCATGATGTGCCGTTGATGGTGCATTATGAAGTAGCAGATGTTGACGCTTCTTTGACATATCCTTCAAAGGGCCAGCCACCTTGCGGCATATTATGCAGCCAGTCTGATAGTTTCACTCGAGCACTTGGGCCCCGTACCAATCCATCTTTTATGATTTTTGTTGGCTTGCATTATGTCTTATGAGCAGTTAAAGTCCTAAAATGATGTAGCCCTTAGATTAGTTTGCATCAAGCATTTCACTTCTCATCAGGCCTTGTAGGAGCTCGCGGATTGTCATCCATCTCTTGAATGTGTCGTAGGCCTGACCAGTCTGACAGGTTCGACCCGTCTGACCTATTTGATTGTTTGGCTATCCAACAACTCTCGATCGTGTTTTAGATGCCACCATAGTTAGGCATAGAGTGGGTTGGTGGAATTACGTACATAGGGGAGGAATACTTGCATTTATGAGGGGAGCCTTATGCAAGTGGGTGTTAGAGGAGATGGAAGGGAACGTTGAGGTAAACATTGGAGATTTCTCCTATATTATTGTATGCCCACCTTTTTGGTTGAGAGATGTATGGTTTGGGAGTTGATGCTCGGATCTAGGAGCTCCTTGAGGAATACAGTCTTTGCACGTTTTTATCAAGTCTTTCTCTCTCTCTTCATAGATGTTTATAACTTTAAGAAAAGTGTCGATCGTGGTCTTCCTCGTTCTTTGAATAGACTAGCATATCATTAACAAAAACCAAGACGAATGTCTGTAATGGATATTGAAAGCTGTCTTAGGGATGTCGAATTCCCTTATAAGTGGAGTAATAGCTTACAAGACACACCTAGAATAGACCCGTCTTGAACATGTCATGTGTATCATCTAGTAGACTCGCACATGCTTAAAGAGCCCTTCATAATGTTAATGTTAATCCACAAAACAAGAATGCCTAAGTCTCATGATTGCCAAGATTAAGGGCCTAGTATTATAAATTCTCTTCACAAATGTATGAACCAGTACATACAAAATTTTCTAGTTCACTTTTATCCATGTTGAAGAGACCTTGGACCTTTCAAATCTTTTTATCTTAGAAAGGGCCAACTAGATCAGTTTGGTCATGAGGGAAGGTATTGATTGATAATATGGTCAACTAAGTATTTATATAGCTTGCAAGACCTACCTAGAAGAGACACATTTTGGATATGTCATGTGTATAATCTCATCTTGGACATGCTTGAAGAGCCCTTCATAATGTTATATTATTCCACATGTGGAAGCTAAGAAACAAGAATACCTTGGTCTCCTGATAGCCAGGATTAATGTTCTATTGTCAATTCTCTTCACAAATGTATGCAGCCAGTAAGTATTAAAATTTCTAGTTTTTTTTTTCACATGGATGCACCTTGCCATCATTATGGCTATTACTTTCAGTATTGCATTTCATTTACAATGTAATATAATTTCACATCTATGCACCAACAACCACTTTCATGGGTACTAGTTTGCATTAGTAAATTCCATCTACAATAGTGTTCTTCTACTACTAAATTTTGACTTCCAATCTAAGTGTTTTCGGTTCTATAGAAAATTCTTGCCATACTGGTGGCCCCTCTTGTGAAATAGAGTACATTCTAAGAGCTGATACTTATTATGTGGCACTTGCGACGATGTCATAAACTTGAAGTACTGATGAAAGACATTTCGAAGTTCAAACGTAGTACAATGTCTCAGTTTTAATATACGAAGTGAGGATGTTGGAAACAGCAAAATAGAGGACTAAAAAATGAACTTTTCAAGGTTTGTCCGTTTGTCTTTCTGGGTGGGTTTGTAAGTCTGCCCATTCATTGTTTCTCACTGTTACTAGCGCCGCTGAACTGCATTGTTCGTGATACAACAATTCTACGTTAATTCACCCTTTCTTCCCACCAACACACAAATTTTAACCTTCTGCGGTTCTGTACTTAACATTGTGCTATCAGCAAGTACAAAACTGGAGCTCACACCGCAAAATTATTGCTGGCGGAAGACAGTATCCTCGGGAAAGCATAATCAGCTCAATTTCTCCATTACCAACGTTTCTCTCTTCTTGGTAAGCCCATCCGGCTCATTTACCTGGGAGAATGTCACGCCCTTCTTGGCCACTAACGCCTGCCCCGAAGCCCTCAAGTATTCCTGCAATATCCACCGTTCGGAAGTGTGTTTTTATTAAGAATATATGTAATCGCTGAGATCATAGCCGTGCCCCAACTCTAAAGGTGAAGATTACGCATATGAGAAGCTGGTCGTGTTCAAATTTAAAGAAGAATCCATACAGAGCGGCGGGGAAAATAAACATCAAACACCTACCGCATATAAGGTGATGGCGGCTGCAGCGGCAACTCCGAAGACGGGGACGATCCAGTGGGCAGGGTCGACGAGGGGGGGTGGATGAGGGCGATCAGACCTGCAGGGATCAGCAAGGAGAGAGCTAGAAGGGAGGAAAGCAAGGAGAGAAGAAGCAAGAAGAGACGAGGAGGAGTGAGAGGGTACCTCTGCATGATGGTAGCGGAGAGGAGCGTGAGAGCTTAACAATGTAGATTGAGAGCGAGGAGCGTGAGAGCTTACAATGTACAAGGGGCAGGTGTTGCGTGATCAAGGTGACAAAGAGACAATAGTCTCTGAGAGGATATATACAGATAGTATGGGCGGTGGACGCTTGCAGGCCACCATGCGGCGGCGCAACTGTCCAAACCGTCTAGTGTAAATTAGTGAGTGATCTTGACCAATAAATGAAGTTTGTTCCAAATATATAATCATTATTGTAATTGTTCATCCATATGTGGTCTATAGTTGTTCCATTAATAGTAGTTGGTTGATTTATCAATTGAGTGAAGTTTCTTTGTTTCATGAAATGTAAGAGTTGTTTATTGTTGTTGTTTGAATTATTGATGTTGATGTTGAAATCTCCTATGATTTTTGTTGTTGTGTCATCATTTATTCTTTGTAGTGTTATTTGAAGTGACTTAAGTAGTGTTTCTTTTTTTGTTAATGGGGAATTGTATACATTTATGACTATAATTTTTTTAAATGTTTTTGTTTTGAAGATTGTAAGGTAGCATTTAGATCCTTTGTCATTGATATAATGATCTTGAATGAGTTCCAGAGTGTCTTTGTAACATGTCGCAATTCCTACTCCATTAGACTTTTGTAAGCATATGAAACCTAGCAAGTTTATTGTTGTGTTTTTGTTATGTAATTCTTGGAGACAGAGAATTGTAGCACTCATAAGGCTTTTATCATGTAGAAGGTTTATTTGGTGGGAGTTAAATGATCGTGTATTTAGTGATTGCAATGTCATGATGTGTTGGTCTTCATTTGAGAAGTTCCTTTGAAGGGTATGCCATTGTTTGTTTATTTTGAGTCTTCTCATTTCTTGTAAGACGTTGTTGTCGATTTTGATGTGCTTTGCTTCCAACGGCTTGATGATGTAAAGGTTTTCGGGGTTTCGTACGCGTGAGAGTGTTGTGTATATTAATCCATGTGACTTTATGTTTGATGGGTCAAATGCTAGTTGATCCATTGATAATCCTTGTGAATGATGGATCGTTCTAGCAGCTACAGGTTGGATTGGAAATTGTCTACGTGTAATTGAATTTAGGTGGTTTTTGCCAATTTGGAATTCTCTTGTGATTTGCAATATTGGCATCCATTGTGTTGGAATTTACTCGTTGTTAAGAGCAGAGTTGTTGATTCTTGTTTGTTTTCCTATTGATGGATTGTTGAATAAGATCCAAACAACTTGTGTGCACATGTGCTATATTTGAAGTTTGGAAAATGCCGTTTGCACCGTTTACCAAGCCATCAGGGATGTCGAGGTTTCTAAAACATATTTCGACTATCATACCTGGCTTAAGTTGTAGCTTTTGGTGTAGTCTTGCTGTGTTTGTTGGGTTTGAAGGTATTATTATTGTTTTGCTACATCATGTCTTGTGACGTTTGTCTATTGCTTTAAGAGTATGAGGATTTTCCTTCAACAAGTGAAATACCTCTTCATTATGTGCGTCTTTGGAGGCATTAATGTAGAATAGGTGAGGCACACTTTCTTTTTCTCTTGGTTGCCTATGGTATTTTTTGTTGATGTATGATATGTCGTTTGTTGTATGCTCTCCTGTTCTTATTCTATTAAGTATTTCAATGTATTTTGAATTAGTTTGGCGCATTTGTTCTATCAATTCATATTAAAAGACGTTGTCGTTCCAAAAAGAAGTTTGCATAGTTTCTTTTGTAGAATGGTTGAATGGCCTATCAAAGATACTTCATCAAAGACAACAAGTTGAACGTCTTTGTAGAGTTGTGATAGTTCTTGCAATTTCTCGCTTGAAAGACTTGTGTAGTGTGATGCCATTAGGCGCAACTGCAATGCTGAGTGTATAGTGGTTCCACCAATGTTGAAAGCAGCTTTTCCTGTATATGCTAGGAGAAGAACCTTTGGACAGTCTATGTTGTTTGTTTGTTTATGTGAGTAGTTTTGCAGAAGTGCTTGTACTATCGCCAAAAGCGTAAATGTTTTCCCTGTTCTAGCATTTCCTATCAAAAAAAGGTGAAATGCTTGTGAGGGTGAAATCTTTTTTTTTTGCATTATGTCTTCTATAATCAAACGTTGGTTGTTGTTCAAGGCTCTAAAGTTAATATAGTAATCTTTTTTTTTTAAAAAGTGTAATTAGGGAGTTGCCTTGTTTTTTCTTGATTGGGCATGTCTATTGCTATGTCATACACAGGAATGTTATTGTTCATGTCAATATTTGATGTGCCTGTGTTTGTGTAATTACTTGTACAATTTTCCATGACTTTTGTCAATAATGTGTTTGTTATCATTGTATTTATCATGCCATGTTAAAGTGTAGTTATCAAGGCTTGGCTCTACTTTGTGAAATGGAAGAAACAAAAGACATTACTCTCTATAGTAGTTCTATGGATCCTTTATTTCATTGTAGTTGTTACTGTTGGGGAACTGAAGGGAAAGCATGAAGTGAACACAAAATGAGAATGCTTGCTCATAGAATGAAGAAAGGTGAGGTCCTTATGTAGGCACCTCTTACATGATCACTGACATCACTGATGACCTCTGAGCTCCACAATCATCTCCTCAATCTGCTCCTAGATTCTCTCAATCATCCTATGTGGCATCTACCACCACCTAACAGTGCTTATGGGCACCTAACTGTGCCTCTAGCACACACACATGGGGAACTGAAGGGAAAGCATGAAGTGAACACAAAATGAGAATGCTTGCTTATAGAATGAAGAAAGGTCAGGTCCTTATGTAGGCACCTCTTACATGATCACTAACATCACTGATGACCTCTGAGCTCCACAATCATCTCCTCAATCTGCTCCTAGATTCTCTCAATCATCCTATGTGGCATCTACCACCACCTAATAGTGCTTATGGGCACCTAACTGTGCCTCTAGCACACACACATAGAAACCAAGGTGTGCCTGGGGCATACACCTTGAGATATCCCATCATACCCCCCTCAAGGGAATGCCTCAGGCTATGTCAAGGATACATCTAGTCTCATAGTTTCTCATGCCATCTCATGGTGGTCAAGGATAAATCTATGGCTAGGTTCTCATGCTAGCAAGGGGTTCCCAAGGGTGTGAAGTAAACAAAAGGGATACAAAAGGCCTTCCAATGATTATCTCCCCCGCATGTACATGCACACAATGTTTGCAGGAGGTACCATGGAGCAAAACACATACACATGGCCTACATCATATGGTGACCAGAGGTGTTTACAAAACACAATATTTTATTTCATTCATTTTGGAGGACTATCCAGGCTGAGTACCTTGACTCAACATAAAAAAGGGAGATCTGGAGCATATATGGAGATGATTCAAAAAGCATAATCTTCATAGGATGCCTTAGCTTGTGGAGGCACATCAACTGAAACTAGATTGGCAGTTTCTGACTTTGTAATTGCTTCCTTTTTGGCTCTACAAAACTTTTCATGGTGATTGTTTTTGCCATGGAGTTTGCATGGATTGATCTTGAAGCAGTCTTTTGAGAGGTGATTAGTCTTCCCACAATGTTTGCAAGGTGAAAACTTGCCCTTCTGGATTTTTATGGCATAGGCTATGTCATTGCCCACATCATCTTCTTCTTCTCCATCTTCTTCTTCTTCATCTTCACCATTTCTTCCCTTTCTTCCCAAATCTTGCTAGAGCTTGTTCTCCCTCGTTTCTCTGCCATTCTCCAAGCCCTTCCTACTGGAGATACCTCTCGAATGGGCAAACCTTCACCTACAAGGAATTGAAGAAAAGACGTCGCTCTTGGTCGCCATTCCCCAAATAGCACATTTTTTTGCCATCTTTCTGTTGTAGAATACTCCTTGCCTGCTGCACCATTGCTCAAGCCCTCTTAGGACTTGATGGGTGACCTCAAGACAAACATTTTGAGTCACTTTTCGGCCCATTTGGTTTAGTAACGAAGGAGAAAACATCAAAACACAGACTCAGCCTACAGTAACTCCCCCGAGCAAAACAGCACACCATTTCGCCCAACCTCTATGCTGGATCTTCTCTGGTATATGAGCTTTCCTTTTCTTTAGAAAGCCCTATTTTCTTTGCTTTGAAGAGTGAGATGCAAGCCCTCCAAATTCAGGCCTCTATTTTGGATAGTTTTGACAAGGTTGTGTGTTTGATGCTACATTAGATGCTACTTTAGCATTTTTGATGTTTTAAAGTGTTGAATAGCATTAGTACAACTATGGCTACAACTTTGCTTTAAGTTGCTACACTTGGATTTGCTTGGAATGCTTTCATTTAGCCACCTCTATGAAGCATGCAAATGAAAACATCATTTCCATTATGTTTTATAGCATGGAATTTGGTTGCAAGCCTTTGCTACTCTAAATGCTTGTATTTTGAAGCTCTTCAACTCTTTCTAGCCTTGTAAGAGAGTAGACACTGCCCATTCTGGGTTAGACCCTCTCATGGCTACCATCTTGAATATGGATAAGTTCAATGGTAAAGGCTTTCACACATGGCAGATGAAGGTTAAGTTTGCTTTGTTGAGGGAAAACCTCTGGGGGCTTGCCAAACCGGCTTCAACTTCTTCTTCAACAGCCTCTAATGCTGGAGAATCCTTAGCTCCAACGAGGCTCCAACACACCCAGCAAAAGATCCTGCTAGAGAGGAGAAAGCCTATGGCATCATTGCTCTTGCCTTAGGAGATGACTATATTCATCACATCTCTGACTTAGAGTCTCCTTCAGAAGCTTGGCAGAAGCTTGACATTATTTTTGGTGCTAGCTCTCACATCTCAAAATTGTCACTTAAGATTTCTTTCTTTGAATTGAAGATGGTTAGTGGCACTCCTTTTGCTACCCATGTCAATCATATGCGGAGTCTCATGACTCAACTTGCTTCTATCAACTCTCCAATCACTACAAGTGATGCAATGGCAGTGTTGCTCAAGAGTATGCCTGAAGATTATGATCATGTTGTTACCACTTTGAAAAATCTTCCTAATCCTAATCTTGAAGGTCTTATTTCTACTCTTCAAGAAGAAGAAAGGCACATGAAACTCCGGAACAAATGGGCTCAAGGAGGATCAAAGGGCTCTGATACCATGTTGGGGAACTGAAGGGAAAGCATGAAGTGAACACAAAATGAGAATGCTTGCTTATAGAATGACGAACGGTGAGGTCCTTATGTAGGCACCTCTTACATGATCACTGACATCACTGATGTCCTCAAAGCTCCACAATCACCTCCTCAATCTGCTCCTAGATTCTCTCAATCATCCTATGTGGCATCTACCACCACCTAACAGTGCTTATGGGCACCTAACTATGCCTCTAGCACACACACATAGAAACCAAGGTGTGCCTGGGGCACACACCTTGAGATATCCCATCAGTTGAAGTGTATGATCTTTGCTTTTTTCTTTCTTTTATTTTTTTTTGATCGTTTGTATATTTGCTAACAAAAGTAGCCAAGCAAATATCTTGAAGAGCAATATTTCTTTCCAAGTATTTCACAATGATGTCATCAAAAAATATATCAGTGCTTTCAGGGTTTAGTTTTTGCAAATGTTCACGACGCTTTAGTAGCAATGAGCATTTCTATGCGGGGTTTGTGTTAATATATTAAAATTGCCTTGTTGAAGTAAATAGTGGCAAAGAAAGAGCTAAATATGCTGCTTGTTAAGAACTTATGTATTGCATATTTAGGATTGCGTTTCCTACTTTCCTAATTCGTTCATTAGGTGGAGCATCATAATTTATGGTTTGGGAAAGAGCTTCTTTGACTGATGTGACGCCAAAAATTGATATTTTAATTTGGCATTGGTATTGTTTTTGTCTATGTTTGATAAGAGTTTGAGTATCAAGTGATAGCCTAGCGGCTCTCACTTATTTGTATTTTCTATGATATTGTATGGGATTCAGAGGATGAGTGGAATGGCTCATTGTAAATACCATAGGTATGAATTATAAATACCTTGGTATGGGGTGAGAGTTATTTGTGTATGGGATATTATGGGGTTTTTAGAAAATAGGAAGAGAGTCATATAAAGAGGTGGGCTCATGTCCATGTGTTCCAATAATATAAGAGAGGCTACATGCCAAGCGTGTGGAAGGCATGTGGAGGAGTGTGAAGTCAAGAGGAATCCTTCTAGAATTCCTATGTGGAATAAGGAGGATGTGGACATGTGGAAAAGAGAGGGTCCCTATGGGCTCCATGTGGGAAGACTCTTGACTTTCTTAATATTTTAAGAGTCTTGAGCATCTTTTGATGGGACACATGGCAAGAGTAGCCAAAAAGGACATGGATGGTGACATACGTGCTTATGTGATTGATGGGGAAAGGATTCTACAGGCAGCAATTGTAAATGGGTGAAAGAGGGTAACAAAATCTCTATAAAAGGAGCCCTCCTCTCCCTTGTTCATCAATCTCTTCCACCATTAGGCCTCATGTTGCTGTAGCTCTAGTCTCCCCAAGCCTCTTCCATGAGCCTTCTCTCCCTCTTGTAGATATTCTCTTATGTAGACTCTTGAGTCCATCTCTCTCTAGTTTATTCTCTCTCTATGAGTAGTCTTGGAGCTTCTACTCCCTCTTGTATGTATGAAACCTCTTCTTCTCCCTTGTGTTTATAGTGTTGGAGTGGATTCTCACTCTATTTGTAATGAAGGTCACTTCAGGTTCTCTCTCTCTTGAGTGTCTCTTCCCTTTTCTTTCTTTCAAAGCCTTAAAAGTTCTTTCTATTCGGCTGCTCACTGTGCACACATGGTCCATCTGTTTCCCGAGCCACCATGCAAACTTCTTCCCCTCTTCTAGGAAAAATCTATGAGGGGTGGATCGTTGATGAAGGTGGAGTCTTGAGGGAGCATCCTGCTCAGGCGAAATTAGCATGGGTGGAGGACAGTTTTTATGACAGTTTGACCCCCTATTAGTATTTTACTCATAACTTTCTATTCGATAGTCCGATTTTAATGAAATTTATATCAGCGCGAAGCTCTCTTTAAGATGCATGTTTGTGCATGATCAGATCTTAAATCAAATACTACTACAAGAAGTTATGATTCTTTGTGTTTGATAGTTTGTTTTTATGATAGTTTTTACCCCCGTCTAGTAAACTGTCCATAACTTTTTGGCTGCTTCTTTGTTTTATATGAAACATGTATCAGCACGAAGCTCTCTTTAAGACGCATGTCTCTAGGTGCTTAGATCTTGAATCAGATACTGCTGCAAAATGTTATGAGTCTCTATGTTTGACAGTCTATTTTCATGACAGTTTTTACCCCCTTCCTGTAAACTGTCCATATCTCTTCAACCGTCTGTCTGTTTTCAATGAAACTTATATCAGCGCGAAGCCCGTATTAAGGAAATCTCTTTGTGTGCTTGAATCTTTGATATCATGTCTCTACTGAAAGTTATAGGCCTCTGTGTCTAATGATAGTTTATAGAGTGTTTTGAGCTAAGTGTAAAGGTGTCTATGAAGGAGGTGCAATGTTTCCTCAGAATCTACCCATCCGACCTAATTAGCCCCTTCAAACTCCTCGATATATATCAGTTCATGTCATGTTGAGCCGTAATATCTTGTTTCAACAACGTATCGCTCTTCTCTTTGGCACAGACCGGCTCACTGAGATTATGGCCTCTGCTGATCCTTTCCTTCTCCCTATGCTTGATTACAACATCACTTGGGATGTTATCATGTTCATTCTCATCTGAGGGAGGAAATTATAGTGTGGTATCTTGGCATAAAAGCTTCTTTCTAATGTCCCATTCTCAATGATAAATATCTTTGTCAGTCAATTCGAAAGCAGTAGGAAGTGAAGAGGTGCATGAAGTTTATTACCCCCAACTTCATGTCACATCTTTTGGTGGAGACGCTGGGTACGTTTGGTATTGGATTCATCCCACCTTACTAAATGGTTGCAACCCGTTTAAGAGAACTTGAAGATTGTGAAGGTGATGCTCAAGCTATTCGCACAGTCAGCATGATCATATCCTTTATATTGTTTGCACTGTTGAATATGTTGGTGAATCAACAACGCCGGCAACAGGCACAATGATAGATTGGGGATTGTTCCATGCACTGGTAGCTTGGTGTGAAGAAGAGTTGAGTCTTTGGGTAGTTTTCGACTATAACAGTGGAGTGGTGATTCTTAATGCTTTTAACTTCTTTTGCTATGCAAATGATGAAGAGTACAATATCTTGAAGCTTTTATGTACACTTCCTATTGTGAGAAGGGTGATTCTAGAATGCATGTATACACAATGTTTTCATGGTGCTGGTTGGTCACTTATTTTTGAAGATTTTGTTGAGGATCACATTGTGGAGGGTTTTCAACAAGTGGTTATGCATAATAAGTTGGTCTTGGTATACTAAGGCTCTGTGGGATCTTGTTCAGATCTTGTTTGGGATATTATTTGGATCTTGGTGTTTCCTTTTTGTGTTTCATCATGGTGAAGATTCCAGTGTTTCGAGGGACCCAAGGGGAAGACCCGGAGTCTTATCTTCGGGATTTTGTTCGAGGATGCCGACTTTCTGGATGATCCATGAAGGATCGGGTGTAGATTTTGCCTGATTTTCTTGAAGGTGTAGCCTTGAGTTGGCATGAGACCTTGCCGGACTCTACCAAGGAGGACTGGGACCAAGTGATGGCAGCAATGAAGCAGAGATTTGGGGCAGTGGAGTCGCCAAATGCTTTGATGTTGCAGTTGGACCGGTTCTATCAAGGAGAGGGTGAGTTGGTCTCTACATTGGCAATCCGATATGAAACTTTATGGACAAAGTATGAAAGGGCAGCTTTGCAAGCTGTGGCATCTGCATCATCGGCCCCTCAAATTCTCTCTTCGATGGAGCACTTAAAGATGAGCAAATTTGTTGTGGCTTTGGAGCCTCGTCTTCGCTCAAAAGTAATGAGTAAAGATCCAACAACATATGTGGAGGCACTTCGCATTGTGACAAAAAAAGAAGCTTCTCTAAAGATCGAATCCTCTTTTGTGTCTTCAGCAGCTTCAACTTCTAAGCTGGAGGTAATGGGCACTCCTCGGGTACCAAAGTCCTCTGAGTTAGATCATAATATCTCCCAATTGATGGCAGAGTTTGCTGATTTGAAATTGCATTTGGTTAATGCACGACAACCTAGAGCACCAAAGAGAGAAGATAGGCCTCAAGATAGGAGCGGGGCACTTGCTATGAATGTAATGAAAAAGGTCACTATCGCCCCGAGTGTCCTAGATTGAGAAACAAAGAAGAAAAACAAGTATTAGAAGCTTCTTTAGGGGATGAGGAAAGAGAGGTAATGATGGCTAAACGGGGGCGTGGTGAAGCAAAAGAAGAAGAAGAAAGCAAGGAAGAAGTAGACGAGGAACATCAGGAAGAGGAACACCATAGTAAGAAAAAGAAGCATCTACAAGGAGAATTAGCTAGTCAGACTTTCCTTTAGGACAAGGAATTGGAAGCTATGACTTGTTGTCCGACCTTAAAGAAAAGGAAGCTCATATCACCTTTGGTCAATTACTTGCTTTGTCTCCAAAACTACAGGAGGAATGGGGAAAACTAGCAAGCACAAGAGTGTCAAAGAAGAAAAAGAAGAAAAGTGCCATTCCTGTTGTTCAAAAGGTAGATATAGATGTTGGTGATGATGTACCTGTGGTTGATGTGATCATTGATGGTCAAGTGATTTCTAATGTGTACATTGATGGAGGTGCATCGATTAATGTCATGAGTGAGAAGACCATGATAGATGCTGATTTAAAATACTCTAGTACTACCTCTCCTTATCGCATCAAATTGGCTGACAACACTAGGGTTAAGACCTTGGGAGTTGTGAAGAATCTAGAAGTGGATGTATGTGGAATAGCGATTCTTGGACCTTATTCGCGTCAAGGAACATCTAGGAAACTCCTTGTGTAAAATACTTGTCGATTCTGTTGTACCAACTTTTGGGTGCATGCTTTAAGCCATAGAGACTTTTCTTAAGATGGCAAACCTGATTATTCTTTCTTGGTATAACATAACATGCTAGTTGTTGCATGTAGACTTCCTTGTCTAGATAACCATTGAGAAATGCATTCTTAACATCAAGCTAGTATACATTCCATTCGCTGAGTGTCACTAGTGATATCAAGAATTGTATGGAATCCATCTTTGCTACTAGAGCATAAGTCTCATCATAATCCTGACCATCTTGTTGTGAAATCCTTTTGCAACTAGTTTGGCTTTGTATCTTTGAATACTTCCATCTGGATTGTACTTCACTTTGTATACCCATTTGTTTGCTATGGTCTTCTTTCTTGGTGGAAGGTTGCATAATTCCATTATTATTGTACAAAGCTTCCATTTCTTTATTCATAGCAGTTTGCCGTTCTGGCTTGTCTACTACATCTTCGAAGTACACTAGCTCTTCTGTAGCCATGATGGTAGTCATAACAATGCATAGTTGGTGATTTCAACCTGAATTGCTTTGCCTTTCTGAGCATATGTCAGTCTAGCTAGTGGTCTGTTTTCCCTAGTAGACCATTGGAGTTGCTGTGGTCCTTGTCAATGTGTTTCTGGCAATTCATGCCCTTCTTCATCAACCATTGTGAAATCGATCCGTCTATCTCCTATGTGTTTGAGGTTTTCCATTCTCTTTCTCATCAAAGATTACATCTCGGGAGATAATGACCTTTTGGTTGATGGGATCATACAACTTGTATGCTTTCCTTTCTTCATTGTAGCCAACCATGATGCATTTGTGTGACTTTACATCCAATTTCTTGCAATGATCATCATGTATATGGGCATATGCTATGCAACCAAATATGTGGAGATGCCTAATGTGCGCATTAGGAAAAAAGGGAGCTCATTTTGGGGCCTTTTACGGTTTGGAAAAATAAGCTCTCAACCAATCAATAGAAGGCCAACGTAACGTTGAAAATTCACGAAAATAAGAGAAAATAGAAAAAAGAAACAATACTTTATGTAAGTACAAGCGTGCTACATTAATGAGGAGATTGGTTTTTTATTCGTAGAAGATCTTTGGACAAGAAGATAGAATCTAAACTGACATTTTATCTGACAAGATCCATCCCGCTTCCACCTTCCTTTGAATTTTCAAATATTGTGCCGCCTTTCGTGCGAAAGGTCTACCATTCTACACCATTGCCTCATTGTGCAACTGCCTTCCTTTTCCAAAACTGCTCCCTTGATCCTGTTTGGCGTAGAGTAAGATGTTTCTCGTCTACTGTCTGTTTGCCCACTTTCTCTTTCTTGAAACTTCAAATTGTTATCTTAGTTACATTACTTTGCTATTGTTACAGATTCAGAAAATCTCCATGGTGAACCAAAACCACGGCCGTTCTTGTGCAAGACGCTCTGTGGATGATAATGCTACGAAGGCAGAATTATACCAAACATCCTTACCCCGTCGACCTGCTTCTTCTATTTCGTCGGTAGAGAATTCAAGTACAGTCAAAACAAAAGGAACTTGGGAAAGGTTTAGTGTTTCGAAAGGAGCATGGGTGCTCATGCAACCTAGCAAAAGAAAAAGACCCCAGACAAAAAACATTTTCTTGGCATCGTGGAAGGGAAGAGTACGAGATTTTAAAATCACCAAAGGGAAGATATCCGTGAAAGAAGTTTTGATTCAGCACGTGTATATGCATAAAGAACTTGTCTTGCGAGACTATCCAAAAAATCTTCCGCAACACAGGCCTAATTGTATATTTTTCTATTCTGGTTTTTTCCTTCATGAGGTGTATGGATTTTTAAGATGAAGCTTTCTCTCTTAACTTATTGACATTCTTGTGTTGTTTTATTTCAGATTTATATCCTTCATCGTATGAGACATGGCAAAACATCGATTGTATTCTGGGATTTATAGATGTTCTGCATGGATCGATAGGAGAACAACAATACCAAGGTCGATGTGCAACAGAGCTAGCTCAATCGGGTATATTTTTTACTGATCATTTTTATCAGTTGCTGGACAAAGCTAACACACATGGTGTATTAATAAAACAAGACCTTCCGGCGTGGAATTCGGTGGATTGGCCTCACCCACATTCTAGTGTTACAGAGGCATATAGGGCGAAGCTTTTTACAGAAGTACAGAAAGCTCTGAGGCCCAATATTGCCACTAGGATAGTAAAAATTTCTTTGTGCATGCCTCTCACAGTTTTTGTAGACTTGTTTAATACCTTTCCAGTAAAGGTTTCAAAAACAATGCTCACAGTTAAAGCAACAAATTCGGCACGCATGCCACAATTTTTGGATAAAGGTTGGGATAAGAAGACATGTAGTTCAGTGTTTTGTGAGGTGGTCCAACCTTCTATGCAACTGAAGTACATGGTTGCATCACAAAATTTTATTTTCTCTTTTTATTACAAGCGCAGTCGAATGCTAGGTTCAAAGCTTGTCCCAATGGACCAAGATGAAGAGTCGTTTGGTGCACAAAATAAACTTATTGATATTGATGTTCTTGAGAATGGTGATGTGGTAGCCAGTATCTCGTTAAGAGAATGTTGCTCCCTAGCTCAATTACGGAGTGACATTCTGTTTGAGACTGAAGGTTCTATCTCAAACGAC
Source organism: Dipteris shenzhenensis (assembly GCF_047967505.1). Classification (NCBI taxonomy): domain Eukaryota; kingdom Viridiplantae; phylum Streptophyta; class Polypodiopsida; order Gleicheniales; family Dipteridaceae; genus Dipteris; species Dipteris shenzhenensis. The sequence goes on from NC_141614.1 coordinate 37,833,931, forward strand.
TTTTTATTTATCTACAAGAACAGAAAGGTACACCATCTGATTTATCCTAGTCTCTATAAGCATTGCTATTAGTTTAATTTACCACTCTAATTCATATTGCTTTTTTGCAGTTACTCAGAAGAAGAGAGAGCTCAGTTAAATGCAAAGACATAGAAAATTTTAAAATTGAGATCACACATACTCCATAAAGAAAGGTTTTGTATTCAATCAAGTAAGATTTTGTACAGAATTGTTTAGCTGAATCTGTAGAACATATTTCTAACATCCATTTTCTATTTATGTACAGTTTCATCCAGAGGCTGCTCTACATTTTCTGGAGGATCTTCTCTCTGCTGCTCCATCCTGTCCGTGCTCCATCCTGTCTCCTCCACTGCCCCAGAAGCCTCTCTTTGCTGCTTCTCCACCTTCTCCTCAACATCAGCAGCAGGTCTTTGCTCCTGTGTCTGCTCCTCCTCAGCACTCTGTGATTGCTCCTGTGGCTTCTGGTCCTCAACATCAGGTGCTTCATATGTGGGATCAAGGTGTATGACACCTTCTTGTACTTTAGAGCTTTCACCCAGCTCCACAGTAGCTGCTACAATAGGTCTGGGGGAGGCATAGCTCAAAAACCTCAAAATTGTATGAGCTCTAAAATTATGTACATAGTTGGGGCTGAAGCTATCCTCTTTCATCTGCAATGGCAGAGGATAATTTAGAACACTTTGTATCATTATGAATTATATTCAAGCTAAATGAAAAGTATTTTTCCTTACCAGATCTGGCTGTTCCTTTTCAAAGTAGCTTGAAAGTATATATTTTGCATTGATCAGCACCCTCCATCCACAACTACTTGAATCATTTTGTTGTGGTGTCTGTACAGTTAGAAAAAAATGTTAGAAACTGTGAGCATCAGCACAAAACAAAATTATTCAATAAGTTCAAAGACATAGCATTTAATAGACTTTTTACCTCTAGACTTAATGGCTCTATTGAATCCAACAGAGAGACATTTGGAGGACAATGATCCAATGCATCTAATAGCCTTCTAATACAACTGCAATATGTATAATTTAGTTAGTATGGTATCAAAATAATGAAGTTTTGAGTTCAAAAAGCACACACAGTACTTACAATTTCAGCTCTCTGTGTGTGTTTTTTAGAGAGTTGAATAGAAAGCACTGCTTCTGCTGGATGTCAATAGACACAAAACTCCAGTGGTCACTGCATAAGGAAAAAAGCATAAGCAAATGAAAGGCTACAAGAGTTCCCAATATTAAAGAAGAATCTTAAAAGAAGTAGTCACCCACATACCTGCTATGATATGGAAGTAGCAAAATGTCAATTACTTCAAAATTGCAGTGTTTGAACCAGCTGGAAATACTCATGGGAGTCTCTTTTGCATCTCTTAATCTAGAAGAAATGGCTGGATCAACAATATGGACTGTATATTGTACAGAGGGATGAAGCCAGCTTCTCATCATGCTGCATAGGATCAGAACATAATTAGGGTAGGTTATAAAAGAGTTACAAGGAGGATTGATTTGCAAAAAATGTAAAATTCAAAGACACTTACTAGAGCATTGCAAGAATGATAGTATCTGAGCAATACTCATTCTTGTTAGCCAAAGCTGCTAAGCATTGTTTTGTCAAATCAAAATCATTGACTGAAACTTCATCCTCAATATGTACAACTACATCAGGGCCCAGCTCCTTCAACCTTCTATGTATGTGTAGCTCCTTCTTTCCAGTTTCCACATCTATCACAGATTTTGTTTCTTTTACTTGCTGCTTCAGTGAGTCCTCATAAGCAGCCTTCCCTCTGGTGTTCTTTGAGTGTGTTACCTCAACAACCTTTACCTCATCAACCTTGACCTTCCGTGTAGGTGGAATTAGCAATATATCTCTCATTTTGATGTCCTGCCATTCCACAGGATGAACCAGCTTGTCATATCTCCATCTCACTCTGGACAAAGTGTTGAAATCTTTGGCCATCAAACCAGCTTGTCATATCTCCATCTCACTCTGGACAAAGTGTTGAAATCTTTGGCCATCAAAGTCACCCTGTGAGCATGGGCTGCTACAAGCATTGCATCCTCAAAATATTTCTCCAGGTAATCCTTTGCCATTTCCTGCAAGGAAAGAATGGCAGTTCTATTCCACCTGAACCCAAGGTTCCAACTGTCACAAATTTCTCTCACCAGTCTTTGAAAGGGTGCTTTGGGTATTGCAAAACCTATGGCTTTCTGTTGCCTTCTTATTTCCCTAAGCACACCTGCACCCTTATTCAATCTTTTGGCCTTTTGCTTGAGCAAGCTCATTGGCTTACCCTTCCTGCCATGTGAAGCTCTTCCCTTTGGAGGCACACTAAACTTCTTGGAACCTGTCCCAGCTGCTGTTGCTGCAATACCTGGTCCTTTACCAACTTGCCTTGCAGTTGATTTGGTCCTTGCCATCACTCTGAAAAACTGCATACAAAGGATTGGAAAGAGATCAAAGACATGAAGAACATGTTCTAACAAAGAAAAGGCAATCACAGGGGTGGTAGAAGCCAAATAGAGAAATTTGCAATAAAATGCGATATGGGCAGTTTGGAATTTCAAACAGGTCCACATCGCATTTTGCTGCAAAATTTTTAAATGAAATGCTGGTGCACTCCTACAGTGATTTCTATGTTTCTCCAACCAAATACAGTATGAATGGAGGTCATGCAAGAAGATCACATGCAAATATCACACTTGAAGATCTGCATTACTTCAGTGATTTCTCTGTCTTGGTTTGAGCCTATGCATTTCCATACAGGATGTAATTTTTCTATTTTAGGCAAGAAGATTTCAGAGACTAAGGGGAGTCACAAAACCAGACATGTTCTCATTAAGAAAAGGCAACCACAGAGGTGGAAGAAGCCAAATAGACAAATTTGCAATAAAATGCGATATGAGCAGTTTGGAATTTCAAACAGGTCCACATCGCATTTTGCTGCAAATTTCTGAAATGACATGCTGGTGAACTTCTACAGTGATTTCTTTGTCTCTCCAGCCAAATACAGTATGAATGGAGTTTATGCAAGAAGACTACTGCTATGGATGTCAGAAAACCAGAACATGTTCTCACAAAGAGAAGGCAATCACAGGGGTGGAAGAAGCCAAATAGAGAAATTTGCAATAAAATGCGATATGAGCAGTTTGGAATTTCAAACAGGTCCACATCGCATTTTGCTGCAAATTTTCTAAATGACATGCTGGTGCACTCCTACAGTGATTTCTATGTTTCTCCAACCAAATACAGTATGAATGGAGGTTATGCAAGAAGATCACATGCAAATATCACACTTGAAGATCTGCTTTCCTACAGTGATTTCTTTGTCTTGGTTTGAGTCTATGCATTTCCATACAGTATTTTTTTTTCTATTTTAGGCAAAAAGATTGCAGAGACTAAGGGGAGAACCCATTGTTCCTGACCTGGAGTCTATCTGTGGATGTGCTGTGTTGCTGAGGAGTAATCTGTGCTGAGGATGATTCTGTGCTGTTGGACAAGATGCTGATGCTGCAGAGTATGGAGGTAGGGAGGCAAGAGAGCAGAGACTGGAGGGCAAGAGTTCTAAAACAGGATACCACAAAGAAGTGCAAATAGAATTAAAGAATCACTAAATCCCACACGTGTGGAATCTAGTCATTTTTCACACGTGTGGATGGGACCCAGATCTCTTGGAGTTTGAAATCTGGCACGTGTGAAAGTACACTTTATTCCTTGGAACTTGTGCCATTCATTATTTCATCATGAATACCACAACCACTTTTCCCTCCCCTGGATTCCAATCTCTCATCCCTGCCACGACTCTCTCCTGATCCTTTCTCTCTGATTCTTTCCTACCCAGCACACTCCATCCAGACTGCAACCTGCCTGAAGACAGTACTGCCAGATCTCCAGGTTACCTAGAGTGCAAGGTTCAAGCTAGAGAAAGAGCAGGAGATTTACCAGTGCAACTCAATCAGCATGGAAAAGGAAAAAAAAGGTCAGAGTTCTAGTTTGGTTTCAATGTTTTTCAACATTTATTTCTTCCATCCATTGGATTTTTTATGTCCCAATGTCTTCACTCAGCTCCATCCTTCTTCCACAATGTGGTAAATCACCCAGAAATTAGATTGTAGGTTGATATGAACAGAAACAAGAAATTTGCAACAAAATGCGAGGAGAGTGGTTTGGAATTCTCTAAACAGCCCATATCGCATTTTGCTGCAAATTCCTCTTGTGGACTCCTTGCTCATGAAAATTTTCATTCATTCCATTTTTTCTCTTGCATATGAGAGCATAGTGTCCAGGAATCACTGAAATGAACCAAGTGCTTGATTTGACATGCACATGAACAGAACTTGAGAATTTGCAACAAAATGCGAGGAGAGTGGTTTGGAATTCTCTAAACAGCCCATATCGCATTTTGCTGCAAATTCCTGTTGTTGACACATTCCTCATGAATAGTATCACTCATTCCATTATTTCTCTTGTATATGAGTTCATAGTGTCCAGGAATCACTGAGATGAACCAAGTTCTTGATTTGACATGCACATGACCAGAATTTGAGAATTTGCAACAAAATGCGAGGAGAGTGGTTTACAATTCTCTAAACAGCCCATATCGCATTTTGCTGCAAATTCCTGTGTATTTTTTGTTTCTCACTTCTACCTCATTAATTTGCTACCTTTAGCCCTGTGGAGATCTTCCTTGATGATGAGAAATGTTTTTGTTTTGGAACAGCTGGCTCCCAGGCCCCACCTTTCAAGAGGAAGCTGGACTTTTCTGCTGCTATAATAAAACCTCAGCAATCACCAGGTGAGTAATGAGATGTCATGAAGGAATTATCTGGTGATATACAATGCATTCACTGATTGCATATGTCAGCATATAGAATTCATAGTATATAAGTTTTTGAACAGGCAAAAAGAAGAGGCTGGAGCAGAGTGCTGATTCTTCCAGCAAAAAACAAATGGAACCAGAAGAGGACAGTTCTCCAGATTTGCTCCTTTTTGAGTTTCTTCACAAATGCAAGGCTCAGAGTAACTTCCATTTATACCACAGTATTTTCAACATGGAGTTCTCAATGAGCTCTGTACTGGAGCAACACAAAGATTTTCTTTCAGACTATTGGGATGCCTTCAAAGAACTGACAGAGGCAAGAAGAATTGTGGGAGGTGAAAAGGTTTTTGTGCACATTAATCATATTGTCTCCAATGACAGGCTGAGGTACCATGTGAGCAGAAGATTTGACAGCCTGCCTGATCACTATAAATTCAACTGTACTTTGCACACCAGAAAGTGCAGAGTGCTGGAGGAGAGCATGGCATTTCTCATGTACATTGTCTTCAGTCAGGAGTCTTTGGATGAACAAGGGTAGGAAACAGAAGAAGAAGACACATCTGAAGCTTCTGAAAAGGAGGATGTTTCTTTGGGCTCTGAAATGGCAGAGCAAGAAGAAGATATCAACCTTCAGGATGAGGGGCTGCAAGTGGCTGCTCTTGACCTTGTTCAACTGAGGAATAAAACTCTGAGGGGAGCAGAGCCAGTTGAAGATTTTGATGTTCAGAGCAGCAACTATGCAGTGCCCATGCTTCCAGGTGTGTTGATTGGTGGAAAGGATTATGTTTTCCTCCATGATATAGAGTATATGTTTGATTTGAGGGAGGACTATGCCATTTCCCTTATTGCCCAGGCTTCAAGGCTTGACAAGGAGGTTGGCATAGAGGATGACCAATCACTTCAAGAGTCTTGATGATCCAACAGAGGAGATGGAAGTAGCTCAAGCATTGAACCTACTTCAAGAGCCCCCAGTAGAGTAAGAATCTGCATGAGAGACCGTTCACCCAGACTCAGATTTATGGTCCTTGTCCTTCCTCATCATCGATGGAGAAGAGTACATATTCCTCCATGACATAGAGATTCTTTTTGGACTACGAGAGCATGAGGCACTCAAAGTCCTATTGGGGTTCGATGTTGACACAAGTGTCAAAGATCCCAGGGTTTTAGGTACTGAAGATTAGACAATGAAAGACTTTCTCTTAACAATGCTGGTTTCAATGAGGGGTGCCGACATGTCCGTATACGATGCACAACCCTCTCAGGAAGAAGCTTCCACCTCCAACACAGGTCAGGAGAAAGCATCCACCTCCCAAATGGAACATCACACAGCACCTGGTTCCATCAACATTGCAAATGAGGAAGGGATAGAAGCCGACTGTAAATCCATCATATTTTAGTCTATCCACAGGATACCTAGCTCTGGTAGACCTGTGCAAAATAGGCTCACTACCAAGTGCTCTCAAAACATCCCTTGTCTTTCTTACTCTAGGTGTAATAACAGAAGGAATACCCAAGGAATACCCAACTCATCATCAAGGCTCTGTTTTGAGCCACTGGATTCATCATCCACATAAAAGTGACCTGCATTTACATCAACCATGGGCTGATCTACTTTCTCTTTTCCTTTTTGTGATACTTGCATACCACTATCTGCATTTACATCAACCATGGGCTCTACTTGCATCTCAATCTGCCTGTCCATGGCAAAGTATGTGAACCACTGCTAGAGGACACTATAGGTCCACTAATATTTTGTGATTGTTGCTGTGAATTCTGTGCAGCATTACCATTTTGTGCATCTACATCATCAATCACATTTACTGGCTTATACCAACTGCTCATCTCATCAAAAACAACATCTTTGCTCACTGTAAACTTACGAGTAGAAGGGTTATAGCATCTATACCCTTTCTGCTGCAGAGAATAACCAATAAAGATGCACTTCTCAGCTTTTGGATCCAACTTGGATCTCAACTCATCTGGCACATGAACATAGGCAATGCAACCAAAAACTTTCAATTGAGAAATATATGGTTTCCTACTTGTATACCTCTCGTTTGGCATCATGCCATGTATTGTTGTAGTGGGAGTCCTGTTCATTATGTAGACTACTGTAGCAACTGCTTTAGCCCAATAATAATCTGCCAGGTCTTTTTCATTGAGCATAGCAGGAGATACCTCTCCAATATGCCTGGTTTTCCTTTCTACAAGTCCATTTTGTTGTGGGGTATGACTGCATGAATATTGTTGCTTTATGCCATGCTCCTACAGGAAACTTGCAAACTTATTTGAGAGGTACTCTCCCCCTCCATCTGACCTTAGGCATTTTATTTGCAGGCCTGTTTCTTTTTCAACCATAGCTTTAAAAGCTTTGAAATGCCCAAACTTTTCTGTTGTAGTCATCAATAAAAGTGACAAAATAATGATAGCCTCCAATAGATGCAGCTTTAGTAGTTCACACATCAGAGTGGATTAATTCCAATGGCCTCTTACTCTCTTGAACATGTCTAGGAAATGGTTTCCTTGCCTGTTTTCCAAATTGACAGGCTTCACATACCTTATGCATTTCTGCAATCTTGAACTTAGGCAATCCTCCAACAATATTTTGGGCCTGCATTCATTTAAGTCACTGTACATTAACATGACCAATGCGTTTATGCCAGATATCAATATCTGCAACTACACCGGTCCCATGTGCAAACATTGCTACACTCAATTCATGCATGTCTGCATCCAATGTAGACATCCGCCCTTCTTCTTCCCTTTGCTATCAAGTGACCTTTATTTTTCATATCCTCAACAAAGCATCCATGAGGATTAAATCTGACCTGCAAGCCCTGCTCAAACATTTGACCAACAGAAGCCAGGTTCTTGGTGATATTCAGGACATGAAATACATCAGACAGGTATTTCTTTTTTCCACCCTGCATAGACAAAAGGAATTTTAACAATCTGCACAATAGGTTGTGCAGTATCATCACCAGTCTCCACAAATCTTGGTCGTTCCATTTTCCTTGCATCCTGCATCCATTCTGCATGACCTATCATGTGGTTTGATGCACCTGAGTCAACAAACCACACATCATTGCTTTCTTCTACACTTGTCACAGAATTGGTCATGTGCTGCACCATAAACAGATGCTCATTTCCTATCATCACCCTATCTACTAGAGGATGCATAATTGCCTTGCTGCAATTTTCCAGTCAAAATGTCATTCTGCTTTTTATAGCAGTCTTTAACCATATGCCCATTTTACCACAATAGTAGCATTCAACATTGTTGTTTGCATTTTGGCCTCTCTGCTATCCACCATGACCTCTTTGGCTCCCCTTGCCTCTAAAGTTAACATGTCCTCCTCCATAGGACTAGTTTTCTTGAATTTGCTGCATATTCGGATTTCTACCACGGCCTCCAAATCGGCCTGCTCTACCTCTGCCTCTACCTCTTCTAGCATTTGAGTAGAAGACATCTTCTTTTGAAGTTCCTCTTGAAGAAGATGCACCACCATTTCTCTGCTCTTCAGAAATTAAAAGAGCAATCAACTCCTCAAAATCAGGCAAATTCTCACGGCAATGGATGTCTGGAATTGTGCATAATCCTTTCCTAGACCATTCAAGGTCACATAAACTAAATCATCATCTTCCACTGGTGACCCAATAGAAGCAAGTGCATCTGCAATCTTCTTCACCTTCATGTGGTAGTCATTGATGCTCATATTTTCTATCTGCACATTATCCAACTCCTACTTGAGCTGCATTTTCCTGGCTTGCGTATTTGTGCTATACATTTTTGTCAAAGTATCCCATGCCTCCTTCGGCGTGTTTGCATCCTAAATATGCATAATCATAGAATCTGAAATACTTATAGACAGCCAGTACATAACTTTTCTGGCTCTCTCATGCCAGCCTTTAAATGCCTGCAACTCCTATTGATTGGGAACATTAGGAATAACTGGTTCTTGTTCAGCTCCAGTAATGAACTCCCAATAACCTTTTTTCTTAAGGAAATTCGTCATTCTAAACTTCCATGCCTGGAAGTTGTTCTTGTCAAGCTTTTCAGTGACAATCTGTGAAAGAGCATCAAACGCCATTATAGAACACTACAAAATATTATGTCACTGCAAAAAAACACAACTTCTGCCTCACAGGGGCAAATCTACAAAACTGACGAAAGTGGTATTTGGCCACACAGTCACTTCCTAGTGACGATTATGCATCAACAAGCAATAAGAATGATTCTGTCACTCCCAATATCTCTACGCATAAGCATACAATGTAATTTTTGTGATGACTTTTCACCGACCTACAGAATAGTGGTCGCACAGCAAAAACAGGGCACTTTCCTAAGTGCCTGCAGAAAACTTCCGCCACCAAAATAGGCCTCGAAATGGCCTCAAATCAAAAAAATAATTTCACCAAGGGCTTAGCCCTATCTCGTAGCATATACTGCCCTCTCGCCACATCGCGAAGGGCATCCCAATCTGAGACAATGCACTCTTGCACTTTCCGACTGTGCTACCTACAGAGATTTGCTCCCAATCTCGAAAAAAAAGGAAAGCAACACTGATCCTCTAAGACATCACAAACTTGGTTTGCTTTCTTGAGCTCCTCACCACAAACCGAGCTCTGATACCATGTGAAGAGAGTGGGAGAGAAGGACGGAGTCTCACTTGCAGCTTTCTCACATACACAATGGGGGAATATACACAAAGGTGGAGCCTGAAAATAGTTTTCCTCTTCTTAGTTGTGAAAGCCAAAAGAACTCTCTTAGTACAAAGGAATAGGTGAACCCTATATGTGGGTCTCAAACCAAACTCAGCTAACTAAGGTGACATACTAACTAAGCCACTAACTAGAGTACATAAAGATAGCTGTCATCCAACTATTATTCATGGGCGATGTACCAACCGCATCTGCAGCTAACAAGTCGGTGACATAAATGCACAACTGTCACCCTGGCATATCACGAGTGGAGCTCAATATCTCAACACCCGCACTATGTGTGGTTATATAAAATACATTCATATCTATATATATATATGTTTTTCATTTCAAGTTCTGTGTTTTCTTTTGCTTTTGCATATTTAAAATTCTTCTTTTTCTATTTCTGTGCAGAGGTGTTCGCAAGAAGGGAATGCTTAAACACATACACCATTTGGTCGGGCCTGCTATTGTCAGCTTAGTTTATAGTCGGGTATTTTTCAAACACCGGCTTGTCACCCTTTCTTCATCATTAATTTATAATCAACATATTATAGATTACTCTATTCATTCATTCCCCTTAGGTAGCCTACCACACCCTAGTTTTAAATTTTTGGCTTGCCCCTAAGGGGTAGTCTTAGGGACGGTTTAGTTTGACAAAAGCAGAAAATATGTTATTGTTTGTATTTTTTGGAGGTTATTTTCTTATTGGTCCACGTGGACCTCATTATAGCTTGCTTATGTGGAATTGTAGTGCCAGTTTGCATGCTATCAACTGCCCACAATCACTCATTGCTTTTTGGATGACACATTTTGTGATCCCTCCCTCCTGTGAATCTCGTCTCCCATGAATCGTCGCTAAGCTTCATGATTAACATCACTTCGAAATGTGAATTCTTCAACAGTGGCGTGCATGATTGCATTCTTTTGATTCGTTGTCTTTCTTCATGATGGGTGTTTCCATCCACCCGATTCATCGTGCCCTTTCTTCATCAAACTATTGGAGCAGGGATTCTGAGGGTTGCTTTTGTGGTGCCTCTGCCATGGTTGTTCTCCTATTAAATATGAAGAATATGGACATTCGTCTTCAATCGGTATTGGCGGCTGATTTTCATCGTCTTCTTTTGCTTGTATTAGTGATGAGTAATTTTGATTGTGGAAATTATGGGCACCTCAGCGACCTTCAGCGCTATGGATGTAATAGTCTTCAATCGAATCTTCGAATGATATCTTGTGTCTATCGTGGTCTCTCTCCTTCAATGTTATCCTTCATCTATAGATTGGAGAGGTGTGAGGCAGTAGTAGTTCATATCTCCCATATCTGCAGATGAGTAACGATCATGGCAAGAGTAGAAGGATCGATGGACTTCATGGAGACTGATAGTGGAGCCTTTGTAAAGGGTGCTTGCTGACTTTTGCTTTGTGTTTTCGATCGTCCTTCCTTCTTTTCAATCGCATTCATAATTTCTTACACTCTGTATTTTCCATTGCAGGACTTGCCAAGGCATGCCCTAAAATTGTGTAGGAATCTCCTACGACTCTGACTTCTGGTAAGGGTGTTTTCTCTACACGAATTGATGCCCAAATTCCTAAAGCCAATATTGTTGTGGACGGTACATTCCCTCCTTCGCACCTTTTTATTTTTGTTGTCTACGACCAGGTTGTAAACTATGTGAAGAGAATGGGAGAGAAGTAAGGAGTCTCACTTGTAGCTTTCTCAGATACACAATGGGGGAATACACACAAAGGTGGAGGCTGAAAACAGTTTTCCTCTTCTTAGTTGTGAAAGCCAAAAGAACTCTCTCTTAGTACAAAAGAAATAGGTGAACCCTATATATGGGTCTCAAACCAAACTCAGGTAACCTAGGTGGCATACTAATTGAGCCACTAACTAGAGTACATAAAGATAGCTGTCATCTAGCCATTATTCATGGGTGGTGTACCAACTGCATCTGCAGCTAACAAGTTGGTGACATAAATGCACAACGGTCACGCTGGCATATTATGAGTGGAGCTTGATATCTCTATACTCCCCCTTAAGCTCAATCCCAATTCTAGCACACCAAGTAGGTCTCTGAAATTAGGGGAGAATTGGGGTCTCAAAAGGGCCTCCAATTAGTGTTTTCTAATTTCAAGGGATTAGAGAGTGATTTGAGGTGTACCAATGAGAGTGCTAGAAGGTGTGGGGCAATGGTATGTTGAGGTGGAGGGTGGGCAGGCTTGCAAAGAGCCCCTATTGGTTGCTCCCCTTACACTAGGGACCACCCAAACCATCCCCCCCCTCTCAACCCATGTTTGACCCTCCTAACAGGTGCACCTCCCCCACATGAGCCCAAAACTGCCTTCAATGGGATGGTAGGGCCCTTGTGGCAAATTTTTCTTCTCCCCTCCCTCTTTCTAGGACGTCTGCCCCCCACTGTTCTAGTCCAGCATGCCAAATCACTCAGATTTGAACCGAATCTCACACATTTTACCTCTCCCCCCTCTTTCTCTGCTCCCTCCTACTCTGGCCTGCTTGCTGTAGCTCCTCTCTCTCTCTCTCTCTCCCCCCTCTCCCTCTCTTGTGCCTCTGTTGGAGCTGCTCTGTCCCTCTTCCTCTCCCTCTCCTATGCCTCTCTTGCTATTGCTCTGTCCCTCTCATGTGCCTCTGTTGTTGTTGCTCTATCCCTCTCCTTCTCCCTCTCCTGTGCCTGTGTTGCTGCTGCTCTGACCCTCTCCTTCTCCCTCTTTTGTGCCTCTGTTGGAGCTGCATTGCCTTGTGTAGGAGTCCCATTCTTGCTGTTGCAACCTCTGCAAGCATGGTGAGGAGAAATGCTACAAGACCACACAATGCTGTGACCTCTTGTGTCTTCCACAACACTAGAATTGCATTGGATGAGTGGATCCCTTGCACCTACAGCTTAAATGATTGGATAGTGATGAAAGGATTAGCCAAAGGTCCACATAAGCTTCCCAAGAGCAAGAGAGGTGACATCTTGCATGAGTGGAAGGGGTGCATCTTGAAGTTCAAGTTTGGGAAGAAAGGATGGCTCGCAAAAGTGCAACATGTTTACATGGGAAAAGATATGCAGCTTCCTCCATCATTCAATCAATCTAGGATACCATCACACTGTGAGCCTTTCTATCTATGTACCTTTTTCACTTGTAAGTGTAATGAGTCCATTTAGAAATTCTGTGTTTGGTTTCTAAGAGCTCTTATTCATGGTGGCAGATGTTATCCCTTCGGACCTCAAGGAGTGGGAACCAGTTGAATCATTCATAGGCAAGTTTAGTGCGATTCATGAGGATTTAGGTAAGCAAATGCATGCCGAGGAGAACTTCGTCTCCTTGCGAATGAAGAATGTGTATTGGTATAATCAATCTATGGCATCATCAAGCTATGGCCGTCTGCAAACCATTGCACCACCACAACTTCAAGACATGGATTGCAGCAATGTGGACTCGAGGACATTACAATCATACAAGGACAAGATTGCAAAGGATGTCGGCATGCCCATGAAGTTTACATTTGGATCCAAATGGGAAAGGTTATCTTGGTTTATGCCTCTGCACATTTTTGCTTGTTTATTTCAAAATATACATATGCATAGAACAAAAACTATTTGGTGCTGCAAGCGTGTAGATGAAAATGCTCTTGAAGATTTACTTCGGATGAATTGGGGAACTAGGTCAGGTGACCAAAAGGGTGATGTGTTTCAATGTCATGCATGTAAAGACAATGTGGTTATTAGATACCATTTATCACACCAAATGTTGTATTTAGCTTTTCAGTACAGGCATTGGAAGAAAACAAATGGCCGGTGGCTTCCCCTAGACTCTAATGATGAAGACAATATGGGGGTAAGTTTTTCTATTGATGTTGAAGAGGGAGATGTCAAGACTGTGAATGTCACATTCCAATGGACTCTAAGGGATGTGCAAGAACACCTATTGGTCATGGAGGATGGCATGTTAGAGTCCTTCTACTTTACCTTAAATGGTGGTAAGATCAGCCGCCGTGTGGAGAAGTGCATGCATAGTGCCAATTTCATTCCTCCTGCAACTTTGAAGATTGCTAGCAATGTGTTTGACTAGTGGAGCATTTAATTTTTGTCTATCAAATCCTAGTTATTGCTTCAAAAGACGATGGACAATTAAATTAAAATGTTATTTCTTTTAATGTTTTCTCCTTTCAATTCATGGTGGTAGATGTTTTTCAAAAAATATGGGGATTTTATTATTAATTTTATTTTTTAGTGTTTTGATATATATTAAGGGGTAAGAGCCCTTTTTACATCACATTCTCACTTTCACATTTAGAGAGCCATAGAAACTCCCGTCCTTAGAAGTTACTCCCTGCATCAACTGCTATTTGCCATGGATTCAGCTAGAACTGTGTTCGATGAGTTCATCTCATGAACTGCATTTGTAGATCATGAGGAAGAGCTATTTTTAGTGTTTGATAGGACTTTAGATGTCCTAGGCACATATATGCGAGCCAAGGATGACTTCTCAGATCTCATCCTTTACATGCAAGATAATTTCTTAAATTTTGCCTATACACTTGACCACACTTCAAAGAGATGGGTTCCCATAGATTACATAAAGTATATGTTCGTAGAGGAACCCAAGTTTGTAAAGTGCTTGGCCCGCTTTTGTGACAACCTTATAGATGAAGGGTTTAGGACAGCAATTGAAGTTCAAGACATCCTAGATGCAAGGATCACAGGAAATACAAGCACAAAATTCCTTTTATGGGAGATGACATTCATCTTCCTTCTCCAAGAAGGAAATTTAGAGGAAGAAGCCTCATCGTCTAGCACCCCCTCTAGTAGAACTGTTGATCTGGTCATCCCTAGACTAGACTCGGACATCTACATGGAAGAGAGTCTTGACGATCCAACAGAGGAGATGGAAACAACTCAAGCATTGAGCCTACTTCAAGAGCCCCTAGTAGAGCAAGAATCTACATCGGAGACCGTTGACCTAGACTCAAAATTATGGTCCTTGTCCCCCCTCATCGTCGATGGAGAAGAGTACGTATTCCTCCATGACATAGGGATTCTTTTTGGACTACGAGAGGTTGAGGCACTCGGAGTCCTATCGGGGTTCGATGTTGACACAAGTGTTAAAGATCCCGGGGTTTTAGGTACTAAAGACCAGACAATGAAAGACTTTCTCTTGACGATGCTGGTTTCAATGAGGGATGCAGACATGTCCGTATACGATGCACAACCCTCTCATGCAGAAGCTTCCACCTCCAACACAGGTTAGGAGAAAGCGTACACCTCCCAAATGGAACATCACACAGCACCTACTTCCATCAACATTGCAAATGAGGAAGGGATAGAAGCCAATGACATTGTAGTGGTAAGTTCGAACAATATTTTTTATTTTGATGTTCTTTCAGTATAATTTGCTTTGTTGGTCTTCTAATGTTTGTTGAATTGTTGCAGGATGCATTCGAGCTTGATGAATTCTCATCTCGACGAGGTAATGTTCGCAGCACATTTGGGCGAGATCATTCTTTCGCCCATTACCTCGGCAAATTTTCTCCTCGAGGTCCTTTAGAGTTGCTGAAGTGCAAGGCATTGTCATGCGCTATCAGATGCTCCAACATTACTCGGAATGCCAACAAAGTCATTTTGGTACACTGCTTGGCTGCTATCAATGCCTTTGGATCGAACATTCATGGTAGGTCATTGATGGCAACGGCTATGTCTTTGGCAGTAGGAGAGGAGGATGTTAATGCTGTTGTGGCTAGATTTATATCTAGGAATCCACTAGGGGATTCAAAGACCCCTATTCTCGATGTACTCGAACTAGCTAAGAAGAAAGATAGCCTGTGAGGCCTTTTGTATATATAAACATATATTTAAATGGATATTTCAATGGATACATGACTACATGTCTTTATTATTTGTTTTAAGTTATCATTGCTCGTCATGAATTCCATTGTATTTTGTTTAAGTCGTTGATGATATATTTTCTCCATCATTTTAATTGTGTTAATTTAATAAATTTCTAGCCAATTTAGTATCATTTTCATGAATTATGGGCATCAAGAGTTCATTTCTGTCGCGCAAAAGGAAAAAGTGTTCGACACGTCGCCAGGACCCCAAAAAGCCCAAAACCCACCACGAGGTGAATTAGAATGCCCAAATTTGCACCATAGCGGGTTTTGGGATTCCTGGGGTTCTGGAGACGTGCCGAACACTTGTCCCTTCTGCGCGACGGTGAAATTCCTTTAGGATTTGACAGAATTCAAAACTTAACTTAAAATGATAATTTACTGCAACCATTGAAATGGAAAATATACAACAATGCGAGAGTGTAGAGAATGTTGATATATTTTATTTTAAAAAAATCGACCCTTGGGCCTTAGATACAAGATAGTGCCTTCAAGGGCAGGGAGTGGTCTAAGTCCTAAAAGTGGGCTGCAAGAGAGTTTAGGGCTTCAAATTTGGGTCATTCTGTAGCTACTTCGCCAGAGCCATGTCCTTGTCCATGACCGTGGCGCAGTTTGGATGGATGGCACACAAGTTGGCATCCTCGAATAGAGTGGTGGTCACTTGCTCTGCAGCCTCTTGGAGCACCCCCATAGCTCCTGTGCTGAAGCGCACATCATCCTTGTATCCCTGTGAGATCTCTCGTACCACACATTGGAAGGGAGTACATGGGATCAAGTTGTCGGTGGTCTTTTGCATTTGCCTAATCTCCCTCAGGGCCTGCACTCCTGGTTTTGCTCGGTACGAATTCCTGACTCTTAGTGGTGGCTTTACAGGTACCCAAACACCTTCCCATGGCCTCCTATCTGCCTTGAACTTCTTCCCCTGCTCCTATCTACATTGGTCCTCCTCTGAGTCCTCCTCTCGCTGACGTCTGCAAATTTGGCCTTCTTTGGGATGGGGCTTCCTCGAAGTCTGCTTTACCCTCCTCAAGGGCACAGGGGTCATCTCTACCATGGGCTGTATCTCTGGGAGAGGGAAGATGGTGCTCTTCCTGGTAGTCTGTTGACCCTTAGGAAGCCTCTCTATATCTGGGTGGTTATCGAACACATTTTGTTCGATTGGGAGAGGGATCTCATGGGGAGGGGAAGGCCGAGGGGAAGCCTGAGGCTGAGGGGAAGGTTGAGGCTGAGGTTGAGGGTCATGCTGAGGCTGAGGCTGAGGGGAAGGCTGGTGAGAAGGCTGAGGGGAAGGCTCATGCTCTTAGGGCTGGGGAGTGGGCTCACGGGACTTGGGAGGAGAAGAAGGCTCAGGAGACTGGGGAGTGGGCTCACAGGACTTGGGGGAGTTGGGGGAGGGCTCACAAGAGTCAGGGGAGGTGCCATCGGACCTGGATAGGTTCATGTGCGTGGATGCCATGGAGGTAGAGGGGGAAGGTTGGAGGCGGCGTCCAGTGGGTCTAGTAGTGTTCTTCACTCTTGCCATTGAATAATGAGAGTTAGGGTTTTTCTTAACTTTTTATAAGGGCCCATCATGTTTTGACATTCCTTTTAATTACATTTAGGGTTTCATCGTGCCCCCTGCCCCCACCCTAACCCCTCCAACCCCCCCCACCCTCGTCGCCCTCCCCCTACTTGCCCCGCCCACACCCGTCGCCCTCCCCCATACCCCCATCCCCCCCTCCCCCCACCCTTGCTACCACTCCACCCCTCCCCTTGCCTTGCCCCATGCCCCTCCCTTCTCTCCCCCCTCTTTCACCATGTCCCCACTTTCCCCAACGTCATGTGTGTACAAAAATTTTGGTCAAAATAAGCAAGATATTAAAGAGTGAGTACACAAATTGTGGTCAAAATAAGCAATATATTTATTTCATATTTGTATACAATTACACCATAGCTTTTGTTGGTGGTTGGACCCATCTGCTCCCTTCTCTCACTCTAGCTTGCAACCAACGTGCGATTCCTTGACTCCCTATGGATGCTTTCCAAACATTATGCCTTCTATTCTTTGATATAATTTGAACTGCTTTTGCAAGTTCTTATGCCTTTGCCTTTTCAGACCTCAAAGTCCTTCCTAGTCAACATCTAAAAAATCTCATGCAATGCATTGCTACGAGTGACACCACCACCATGCCTTGAGTTCTTGAAGTAGGCTGCCTTGGCTCTATAGTGCAACTTCTCCATGCCTTGTGTATTCCAAATTGACAAAGGACCCCAATTTTGTACAAACCATGGTCTGTGTGCATAGAGAATATGCTGCAAATAGGATGAGAATCAAATCAACAACAAAAACTACTTATAAAGCAAGTGCTAAATATTACGATGGTGCCAAGATTACCATGTAATGCGTAATGTGTGACTCCCCCCATGCTTGAAATCACCATTAATTGCATAAACTCTTTCACAGCCATCCTGAACCTTTCATAATACATCTCATCGATTTGAACTTGGCGAAGCAATTTTATCAATGCATCTACCTTTGTCCATACTTTAGCTCTCAAAGTTGCTACTTGAGGATGAGAAGCCTTATTGATTGTGCATTCACACAATGCTTTCTAGTATTCCCAACCCAAACTACTTTGAGACAATGTATGTTTGTCTTTGTCGAGATTGTGGTTCGATAGGAATCTCTTTGCCTTCCCTCCACCCATGGAACTTTTGCAGGCAGATTCTATGTTGCCCCAAACATTTTCTTATCCTCCTTAAGTTTGACATGTCCTCCATGGAATCCCATCTCTAACAACAACTTCTCAGCTTCTGCAATGCACCGTGTAGATACTTCTTGCCAAATTAAATTCCAAGCATAAACAAGATGCAAGTACAACAACTTATGAAGTACGCGTAGTTCTACATGTAAAGGACATATGTGTACTCTCTCAAGTGAGATGGGCAAGATGGGATTCCACTTTGGATCCTTCTTATCACGATTCGGAGCTTGCATTTGGCTGCAAGATAGAATGTCATTCTCCCATTGTAAGCCAGCCTTTTACTTACGTTGTGAACACATGCAATAAAGGCATGTGTTCATTGCATTCGCCCCTGTATCACAACCATGCAAGCACTTGAGGGTTTTCAAATCACCAGCAAGATGCCATTCAACTTGAAAGGTTCCATGGCCATCAACTGTCAATGTTTGCCCTTCCTCTTGTCTTCGGCGGATGGTCGATGGGATTCCTGTTCTATCTAGAACCCACTTCAATGTCTCATGGCACTCTTCCAGAGTCTCAAATGCTGCAAGCCACCATATATCTTTCTTTGATTGCACTGAGAAATCTTGCTCTACTTCTTCATCCCCTTGAACAAAGGCTAAGGCTTTATTCATAATGCAGATGCTGACTCTCTCTAACTTGTGTTCTTTCACCAATTGAGCTTCATCCATTTTGATGACAAATATGAGCTTTCCATTGCAATCTGTACAACAAAAGAGAAAAATCGTTAGGATAAACATGATATAGGAAATGAAATAAGTAAAGTGCAATGCTATAATGGATTTCCTCTTACCATCTTCTCTCATGCCATAGAATTTGACCATTGCTTGTTGCAGTTTCTCAACTTCTAAGTAGACATTGTTGAAAGCATTCATCTCAAAGGTTTGCAAGATAGATTTCTTTTTACTCTTCCAAGTCATTGTGCCCCTTACACAATGGTACCCTCCAAGCATTTCTCTTGCACATTGGTTTGTTTCTCGCCGTGCACATCTCACAGACCAAGGTGTGGGTAGGGGCACTGTAGACTTCTTATACTTTCCCAAAATAGTAGAGTTGAAAATTTTAAAAATAGACGTGTAAGATTCACGACTTACACCGGCAGTATCACAAGCTGCAAGCATCTCATTTCCATCCACAATATCCTTGAAGTCCTTCATCACCTCCTCAGCAACTTGCACATGTAGGTGCTTGTGTCTTGGGTCCCTTAGTATCCCAATGACATCACTTGACTTCAATAAACTAGCTAGAGCATATGAAAAGTCAATATCATCCCCATCCGTTCTTCCCATCACATCTTCCATGAAGTTCCTAAAGAAGAACACAATAAAAACTTAGTCACAAATAGTGTAGCACAAAAGAGTGTAATCTCATTGGAACATTTGATAACCAACCTTATAGCTCGGACTCTCCTCTTTCTAGCACCACCAGTGGGTGCCAATGCATCCATGTTATGTAAGTACCTTCTTTTCCTCTCCTTCAATCCCAAAGGTGTTTCTTTCATCTTTTGCACTCGTTCTTCTGCCTTCTCTCGCTCCTTCTCTACAGCTCATCGTACTTGATTGTATATAGACCTTTCAAAGCCTTTTTTGGACTCAACTAGCTTACAGAGTGACTCTTCTAATTTATGTTGCTCCAAGTCCAATGCATTTTGCTCCAAGTCTAATGCTTTGGCTTTATCATAAAGATCCTGGTTCTCCCTTTGAAGATCCTGCATAGAGTTATGCATTGCAACAATGGTGCTATTTCCTAGATGTGCTAGCATCTCTGCTTGGGCTCTGTGCATCTCGCTTGCTTGCATAGCCATTGACTGAGCATTGTTTAACTGATTGCAATAACCAAGCAACCCTGCATTTCTGGATTTCCAACAAACCAAACTAGCTCATGCATTGTATGGAAAGGAGGGCTCTTTTGGTTGGCATGTTGACACAAGTGTCAAAGATCCCGAGGTTTTAGGTATTGAAGACTAGACAATGGAAGACTTTCTCTTGATGACGCTGGTCCGTATACAATGCACAACCCTCTCATGTAGAAGCTTCCACCTCCAATACAGGTCAGGAGAAAGCATCCACCTCCCAAATGGAATATCACATAGCACCTGGTTCCATCAACATTGCAAATAAGGAAGGGATAGAAGCCGACAATGCTGTAGTGGTAAGTTCGAACAATATTTTTTATTTTGATGTTCTTTCAATATAATTTGTTTTGTCGGTCTTCTAATGTTTGTTGAATTGTTGTAGGATGCATTCAAGCTTGATGAATTCTCATCTCGATGGGGTAATGTTCACAGCACATTTGGGTGAGATCATTCTTTGGCCCATTACCTTGGCAAAGTCACAGAGCATATCGTGGTCTTTCACGGCAAATTTTCTCCTCAAGGTCCTTTGGAGCTGCTGAAGTGCAAGCTGAAGTGCAAGGCATTGTCACACACTATCGGATGCTCCAACATTACTCGCAATGCCGACAAAGTCATTTTGGTACACCGCCTAGCTGCTATCAATGTCTTTGGATCGAACATTCATGGCAGGGCATTGACAGCAATGGCTATGTCTTTGGCAGTAGGAGAGGAAGATGTTAGTGCTATTGTGGCTAGATTTATATCTAGGAATCCACTAGGGGATTCAAAGACCCCTATTCTCGATGTACTCAAACTAGCCAAGAAGAAAGATAGCCTGTGAGGCCTTTTGTATATATAAACATATATTTAAATGGATATTTCAATGGATACATGACCACATGTCTTTATTATTTGTTTTAAGTTATCATTGCTCATCATAAATTCCATTGTATTTTGTTTGTCATTGATGATATATTTTCTCCATCATTTTAATTGTGTTAATTTAATAAATTTCTAGCCAATTTAGTATCATTTTCACCAATTCTGGATATCAAGAGTTCATTTCAATCAAATCCTGAAGGAATTTCACTATCACGCAAAATGGAAAAGTGTTTGACACGTCACCAGGACCCCAGAAAGCCAAAAATCTACCACGGCGCAAATTTGGGCATTCTGGCAAGTCCAAAATGCCCAAATTCGCACCTGTTAGAATGGCCAAATTCGCACCATGGCAGGTTTTGGGCTTTCTGAGGTCTTGGCAACATGCCAAACACTTTTCCCTTCTGTGCGACGGTGAAATTCCTTCAGGATTCACAGAATTCAAAACTTAACTTAAAATAATCATTTACTACAAGCATTGAAATGGAAAATATACAACAATGCGAGAGTGTAGAGAATGTTGATTTATTTTATTTAAAAAAATCAACCCGTGGGCCTTAGATACAAGATAGTGCCTTCAAGGACAAGGGGTGGTCTAAGTCCTAAGAGTGGGCTGCAAGAGAATCTAGGGCTTCAAACTTGGGTCACTCCGTAGCTGCTTCGCTAGAGCCATGTCCTTGTCCATGACTATGACGGGCTTTGCATGGATGGCACACAAGTTGGTGTCCTCTAACAGAGCGGTGGTCACTTGATCTGCAGCCTTTTGTAGCGCCCCCATAGCTCTTGTGCTGAAGGGCACATCATTCTTGTATCCCTGTGCAATCTCTCGTACCACACCTTGGAAGGGAGCATGCGAGATTTAGTTGTCGGTGGTCTTCTGCATTTGCCTGATCTCCCTCAGGGCCCGCATTCCTAGTTTTGCTCGATACGGCTTCCTGATTCTTGGTGGGGGCTTACAGGTACTCGAACACCTTCCCACAGCCTCTTGTCTGCCTTGAACTTCCTCCACTTCTCCTGTCTGCGTTGGTCCTCCTTCGAGTCCTCCTCTCGCTGACGTCTGGAGCTTAGGCCTTCTTTGGGATGGTGGGGCTTCCTCGGAGTCTGCTTTACCCTCCTCATGGGCACAGGGGTCATCTCTGCCATGGGCTGTATCTCTGGGAGAGGGAAGATGGTGCTCTTCCTGGTAGCCTGTTGACCCTTAGGAAGCCTCTCTATATCCGGGAGGTTATCGAACACATTTTCTTCGATCGGGAGAGGGATATCATGGGGAGGGGAAGGTCGAGGGGAAGGCTAAGGGGAAGGTTGAGGAGAAGGCTAAGCGGAAGGCTGAGGGTCAGGTTAAGGATGAGGGGAAGGCTAAGGGGAAGGTTGAGGGTCATGCTGAGGCTGAGGATGATGTTGAGGGGAAGGATGAGGGGAAGGTTGGGGAGAAGGCTGAGGGGAAGGCTCATGCTCTTGGGGCTGGGGAGTGGGCTCATGGGACTTGGGAGGAGAAGAAGGCTCAGAGACTAGGGAGTGGGCTCACGGGACTTGGGGGAGTTGGGGGAGGGCTCACGAGAGTCGGGGGAGGTGCCACCAGACCCGGATAGGTTCGTGTGTGTGGATGCCATGGAGGTGGTGGAGCTAGAGGAGGAAGGGTGGAGGCAACATCCAGTGGGTCTAGCAGTGTTGAGGCAGTGTTCTTTACTCTTGCCATTGAATAATGAGAGTTAGTGTTTTTTTTAACTTTTTATAAGGGCCCATCATGTTTTGACATCCCTTTTAATTACATTTAGAGTTTCATCATGCCCCCTGCCCCCGCCCTAACCCCTCCACCCCCCCCACCCTCATTGCCCTCCCCCCCTTGCCCTTCCCCTACTTGCCCCGCCCACACCCGTCGCCCTCCCCCATACCCCCATCTCCCCCTCCCCCCACCCTTGCTACCACTCCATCCCTCCCCTTGCCCCACCCTACGCCCCTCCCTTCTCTCCCTCCTCCTTCACGATGTCCCCACTTTCCCAATGTCTTGTGAGTACAGAAATTGTGGTCAAAATAAGCAAGATATTAAAGAGTGAGTACACAAATTGTGGTCAAAATAAGTAATATATTTATTTCATATTTGTATACAATTACACCATAGCTTCTGTTGGTGGTTGGACCCATCTGCTCCCTTCTCTCTCTCTAGCTTGCAACCAACGTGTGACTCCTTGACTCCCTATGGATGCTTTCCAAGCACTATGCCTTCTATTCTTTGATACAATTTGAACTGCTTTTGCAAGTTCTGATACCTTTGGCTTTTCAGACTTCAAAGTCCTTCCTAGTAAACATCTAAAAGACCAATGCAATGCATTGCTACGAGTGACACCACCACCATGCCTTGAGTTCTTGAAGTAGGATGCCTTGGCTCTATAGTGTGACTTCTCCATGCCTTGTGTATTCCAAATTGACAAAGGACCCCAATTTTGTACAAACCATGGTCCGTGTGCATAGAGAATATGCTGCAAACCAAATGAGAATCAAATCAACAACAAAAACTATTTATAAAGCAATAAAGCAAGTGCTAAATATTACGATGGTGCCAAGATTACCATGTAATGCATAATGTGCGACTCCCCCCATGCTTGAAATCACCATTAATTGCATAAACTCTTTCACAGCCATCTTGAACCTTTTATAATACATCTCATCGATTTGGACCTGGCAAAGAAATTTTATCAATGCATCTACCTTTGTCCATACTTTAGCTCTCAAAGTTGCTACTTGAGGATGAGAAGCCTTATTGGTCATGCATTCACACAATGCTTTCCAGTAATCCCAACCCAAACTACTTTGAGACAATGTATGTTTGTCTTTGTCGAGATTGTGGTTCGATAGGAATCTCCTTGCCTTCCCTCCACCCATGGGCACTTTTGCAGGAAGATCGTGTGTTGCCCAAGACATTTTCTCACAACAACACAAAGCAACTATAGATGCGCTTGATAGACGTGCAAAATAGCAGGCGCATCTATAGGCATTGCTTGAATAGAGAAATTACGGGCGCGTCTAATAGTGCATCTAGCAGGTCGGTTATTTGCGTGTGTATTGACACATCTATTAGCACGTCTACACTGAGAAAATACGGGCCTGTCTAATACTACATCTATCAGAGCATCTATTTGTGCATGTATTAGCGCGTCTATTAGCGCATCTACACTGAGAATTAGACGTGTATTTAGACACAAAACAGAGAATATAAAAAGTGAGATTTTGATGTACATCACTGCTTTCCAAACATTTCCCATGATTACCAATGCACATAATTTTTACAAAAACATCAACGCTTTTTTGCAAGCCCACATATACAAGAATTAAATGAGGTGAGGAGAATGAGACAATATGTAAAATAGTTTTGCCAATATCAATGATGGGCTACGGTTCAATCTCATGCTCAATGAAATCAACCCTTGCCAAACTATCTACTTCAAAATCCAAACAAGTGTTAAGATCTACAAATACATTCAACCCACTACTACTTGTGCTACTCATGTGCTCATCGAAATCAACATCACCAATGGTAGGCTTGTCCTCATAGGTAATGGCGTCAATATCTATATCTCCTATCTCATGATCATTCTCCTCTCTCGTATCATGGTCATCATCACCTCCATGGCCATGATCATCCTCCATACGCTCCATATTAGTAAATGTACTATACATCACTTTGGAACATGGCATAATAGGTATGACATGCCACCATCTATTATTATCCACCATTGGTTGATAGACAACCTAATTCAAACACAAATACAATCATGTTATCTTCCTTGCATCGAAGGTATAAAATATTTAAAAGCGAGTATTTTTATATGTGTGCACAGTACGTGTTCACATTGTTGCGGTAGTACTAGTGTGTCCTTCCTACTTTGCCAAAACTTTGTGGAGTCAATAGTTACAAAGCCACTTGCATGGTGTTTGATTGTTGCATTAGGGCCTCTTTCCACCATGTCCTTAAACCACTTTACGTCCAAAACATACACAAAGAATAATCATCCATGGCTCCATTGGCTCCCTCAAAGCTAGCAATGACGCTGCAATCTTGTGTGTTTCTCTTATCATCAATCTGTTGTGTTCGAAAATGCTTGCCCTCACACCATATAGCATTAAACATAGTGCACTACACCAAGAAAAAATCAATTAAATAAGCAATCTAAATTATTGAAAGCTCCTAACTTATCATAACATTCTATATACTGACCTTGCTCATGCATCCCCTAGCATACTCCCATTCTTCCATTGTGATATGCATCCCTGACACAGTAGCAGGCATAGTAACAGGGAGAGCGGTGTGGGATGCATGGCACAGTGCTTTGGGAGGGGTGGTGGTGGGGACGAGGATGTTTCAGATGATTTAGATGTGCCTCTAGGTGATGGTACGATCTTCTATGACGTCACTCAGACAGGAGGCATCTTGATGGATGCACGAGGGAAGCAATCTAAATTATTGAAACTAACATCCACTACAAAGACCAGCCAAAGCTCCCTTGCAATCGGTCTACAAACTCAAGCCTCCACTATTCCATTTCTTTCACTGTTTCATCTTCTATCTGTCTCGACAATTTCTATCTCCCTTGCAATCTTCCTACAACTTCTATCCCCTCTCGTAATGGAGCCTGCACAGTTTGGGAGCTCCTCACACAATCTTTCCTCCCCCTCTGCAGCACAATGCGAGAGCCCCTCCTCCCCTGTTCTTGAAATTGTGACATATGGGAGCTCCTCTCTCGTTCTTCAAAAGCCCAATTTTGATGCTCTCCAAAACTTCACCAGGTTGGTATAGGAGGTGAATGTGAAGGAGGGGCAACTAGTCTGTGAAGATCAGAAGATTACCATCAATGAAAGCATGATTGAAAATGCTCTAGGAATTTCTAGAGGTAGTTTGCAAGCATTATTTTTCAAGCAGCAGTGGAAGAGACGTGATATTCTAGATGTAGACCCCAACGCTCAGATTAGTAAAGATGGAGTAAATATTTTGAGCTTGCCAACAGACCTCCAAGATGTCTTGAAGAAGACCATTCACTTCTCTTGTGATACGAGAGAAACCTGAAAGTTTTGGCAGGTTCAAGCAGTAGTAGAGCAACTGAAAGGACTTGATGTATCTTTCACAAGGAGGAAAAAGTGGAGGAGATGAAGGAGAACATCCGCAGACTTAGGATGAGGGAGGAAGGAATCAAGAAGCAACTTCTTCATGTACAGAGCACGACTATGGTATTGAAGGCTGCAATAGTTAAATCAAATGCCTATCTTTATTGAGTACGGTCCGAAATGCATGGTCTATCATTACCCCATCATAGATGACTCTTGTATCCGATGGCTTGCATCCTACCATCATGTGCACGTTTTTTGCCTTGGAGTGTTTGTGCATATAAATCTAGCTGTAGATAATGCCATTTTCCATTGCCCAGGTCATGGACAGATCAAATGTGCATGCCTGCTATAGCTATCTACAAGGATAAAGTAGATGTTGGAGCTCAATTTGCAATTTGAGCAAAAGATCTTAAAGACAAGGAGCTAAAATTGAAGAAGGCCAAGGCCAAGCTTGACTACGAGGAAAAGGAGCCTGAAGGGAGGAACCATCCCCCTTTAGGAAAGGAGCAAAAAGGGCTGAGCCTGCAAAACTAGGAAGCTCAAATAAAGGAAAGAGGAAGCGGCATGAAGGGAGGAGGGTGACAAAATATGAAGAGGGGAGAGTTGAAGAGTGGAGAACAGCTAGAGAGCACACCACAAATGACTAACTGTACACTAGATTTAGTTGAAAATGTAGAATATATACAAACCCATTTAGGGTTAGGGTTAGGGTTAGGGTAATGGGCGTCTAACCCTTTCCTTTATAGCACTCTATTGGGTTAATGCTATGCACATATGATCACATAATGTTGGGCGTGATCTCTCAACACCTTCCCTCAAGATCAACATCTTGAAGTAGGCCTTCCTGCAAGATGGTGATTCTGGGGAATCAAAGAAGGACTGAGAATTACATTCCATCACACCCCTTTAATGATGGTCATTCTCATAAATGACCTTATTCAATGCATCTGCCCGTGAGGCAACTAGCGAAGGACTACAAATAGGACATGCATGGTAACCCGATGTAGTGAGACCTGAACAATAGACACAATTAAGAGTTGAAGGTGGGGTTAGGGTGCCACATCGATTGCCTACTCATAATTAAAAGTGCAATGGTTACCTGAACACTTGCCATAGCCTAGGAAGTCATGCATCGTCCACATCAAGACTGCTTTGTAGTTGAAGTTTCGTGACAAGGGAGGCTTGCTCACATCATGCACCTCGATACCTCTCCAAAGTATCTGTAGCACATCAATCAAACGCTCCAAATAAACATCAGGATTTTTAACTTGATGTTTTCTTGGAATTAGAAGGGATAACATAACATGTCCTTTCTTAATCGCCACAGAGGGTGGAATATTAGAATTCACCAATATCACTGGCCATATACTGTAAGAGGTGCTTTTGAGACCAAATGGGTTCACACCGTCCATACCCAATCCAAGTCTCAAGCTCCTAGCTTCTTCCTTGAAGCTTGGCCATGTGTCTTCAATATGCTTCCATGCAGGAGTGTCTGTGGGAGTTCTCCACTTGCTGTCGGTTAAACGATGGGAGGAATGCCATGACATGAACTCTTCAATGGATTTGCACTTGAACATATGTTGGATGCGCGGGATTATGGGAAAATGTCATAAAACCTTGTGAGGCACATCCAAAGTTTCGAGGTCTGCACTATATCTTGCCTCTCCACAAGTAGGACACTCTCTTGCATCCTTATGTGGTCCACGAAATAGAACACAATCATTGATGCATGCATGGATGCACTTGTAATCTAATCCTCCAAGAGAGGTCACACGTTGCCTTGCCATATCTCTTGAGGTCGGTAATTTATTCTCCCTTGGAAGCATTTTCATACTTGCATTGCTCCATCCATAGATGATCTACAAATTTAGTAACTCAAGAGAAACGTAGAACAGAGAATGTGCACTCCTCAAACAGTGGAGTCGATGCTGCGGTAAAAAGATTGTCCTACTCCATGCTATCATCCCTACCTGAGGATTGATGGACATATAAATCGTGCACCATATCAATATTTAAACCTCCTCCTCCATGACCTCATCAGGTAATGGTGAAGGGCTACAATCACCGAGCAATCACCATCACTCCATACATCCGTAATGGTCCCTCCTGAAGATCCCACCTCATATCGTTGATGCTTCACCTGCTCACACTACGCATAGGGCAACATATGCGGTTGTGGCACTACATCCATTATCGATTTAAAATGGGATCATAATTCAAACACATGAACACCCATACGTATCTTAATCAACCTTAACTTTTTAACACTTACCATGTTTATGGTCACATCCCATTGTCCATACTTATAAGGATCCTTGTAACTTCATAGCATATTTATGTGGAAATGGGATCCTTGTAAAGCGTCTTTACGTGCATCTATAAACATGTCTATGAATGTGTCTCTCTAGTTTTGTAAATTTTTAGCCAAGCATCTATTTGCGCATCTACAGGCACCTCTGTCTGTTATAGAGATCCCACCTCATATCGTTGATGCTTCACCTGCTCACACTACGCATAGGGCAACATATGCGAATGTGGCACTACATCCATTATCGATTTAAAATGGGATCATAATTCAAACACATGAACACCCATACGTATCTTAATCAACCTTAACTTTTTAACACTTACCATGTTTATGGTCACATCCCATTGTCCATACTTATAAGGATCCTTGTAACTTCATAGCATATTTATGTGGAAATGGGATCCTTGTAAAGCGTCTTTACGTGCATCTATAAACATGTCTATGAATGTGTCTCTCTAGTTTTGTAAATTTTTAGCCAAGCATCTATTTGCGCATCTACAGGCACCTCTGTCTGTTATAGAGACACACCTACGGACGTAAATCTGTAAATGCACTAAGATGTGCAAGTAAGTGCACTCGTAAGGCTTTTTTTGTTAAGGAAACATATCTGTGGGTGCTTTGTCTTCTTGTGCATTAGTTTTAGAGTTAGAAGAACATTCAGACATCAATAAAGACAAAAGCAATGGGGTAAGATTATAGTAGATGGAGCTGGCAACCAAGCAACAAGTCATGGGAAGCATGATAAATAATTTAATAACCAAATTGAACTTCAAACAAGTTAATTTTAGCCACATCTGTATATGCGAATGTGGGTGCTTTGTCTTGTTGTGATTACTATTAGAGTTAGAAGTGCATTCATGCATCAATAAAGATAAGCGTAATGGGGTAACATTAGAGTAGATGTAGTTGGCACCCAAGCAACAAGTTATGAGATGCATGATAAATGACTTGATAACCAAATTTGAACTTCAAACAAGTTACTTTTATCATCTATTTGTATTGAATTTCTTGTAGAAATAGAACTCTATCATTAACAAGGTCATGGGTGATACTTAAATTGCCTCAAGTGCTACTTAAATTGCCTCAAGTGGCACTTGTGCAAACATTTATCCATAGCAATATTTCTCGTAGACATATGAGAATATAAAATTGCAATTATAGGTTTGCTATAATTTAGGTATAACATTTATCCATATTTCATCTTTCTTTAAAGAATTTCGTTTCTGAATGTTATATGTACTTAAATTTAGTTTTTCCATATCAAATATTTTATTCCTCTCTATATTTAATTTTATGGATTTCAATTGATGACTTGAATATTTTTTTCAAATTAAGTATTTTTAGACACCAAAATGCAATACTTGAATTTAATATTCGTGTTAGTAACATTAATAGACATTACATAGCCCTACAATAATTTTTTTCCTATGGAGATGACACTGACAGAGCTTTTTAGGATTTTTCTAAAGACAAAAAAAGACATGCTCATTTGTGAGTCGCATGTCAAAGACAAATTAGTATGCCCTTTTTTTTTGAATATCAATTTATGTAAATGTTTCATGACTAAAATTACATACATAGCAACACTTACAATACATACACCCCAACACAAAATATACATTCTCCAACACTAAAAATACACACTTCAACACATGCTTCATAGAGATTACAAATACATACACTTCAACACATGCTACACACAGACTACATTCAAATATTTAGATCTAAGCGTGCAACCTCTAACCAAAGTACTGAACCCAATTTTCGATTCGCAACATACGTTTGGGCGTTACGTTCGATTGCATTAAAAGAGTCGAAGTTTAGTCAAATCTACTATAAGGCCTGCGGGGCCCAGCCGAAGTTCGAACTGCATGAAGCCTTGAACTGTGGACAGCTCAAGGGAGTTGGAGAACAGACTGGAGGCACGTTCACGGGTTATAGAAAGGTCCTCTTCACTGCCTTCAGTCGAAAAGTATAGTACAAACGATCCCATATTATGCATAACTTTCCATTGATTAGTGTCAATCTCGAGCTAACAGCTACGCACATAAATGTATTGACCCACCAGTTACAATCATCTTCCGCAACGAACCTTTAGGCACGCCGCACATCCACGCCAGGATCCGCGACGGGATATTAAAGCTCACCTGCAAGGTACCTACAAGGCAAGATTACAATACATAAATTGCACATATGCTTCCATTCAAGTGTTGCACGTATACTTACTCAGACAAGTTTCAAGTCGTCAAGTGAGTGCGATGCACATTGAACTCTCTGAACACTGTAACGGACTAAACAGTGGGTGGCATTTAATGTAGTAACACACATTTGAGCAAAATTCACTACCATCTATGAAGAAGTTACCAAACAGAAAGATTTTCAATGTAGTAACACAAATTCAAGCAAAATTCACTACCTAGTTACAGAAGTATATCCCAAAATTATTAATGGAAGAGTGTCCTAGTGGTTGAGGCGGATCGTTATGAAACCCAGGTCAAGGGTTCAATCTCCCAGCTAGCCTTCCGAGGATATGTTGTTGTGTGTGTTGTGTTATTTCCAAATTAACGTCTCTTCGAAAAAAAAAAAAGAAGTATATCCCAAAAGAGATATTTCAATCATAAGCGAATTAGAGCAATCCGCACGATCGTCGAAGTTCGTCGAACCAGCAGCTGCGATCATCTCCCCCACTATCTGTTGGTTAGAAGAGAGCTCTAGCTGCTTGCGCACTGGGCTCGTACATAGAAGCTTACGGCGTACCTGTAAGAGAAGAACTCCGAATCAGTAAGTCTACAGCGAGTCCATAACTAGAACTCGTCAACGGAAAGCTTAACAACGTAAGAATATTCGTGAAACGTCGTGCTAGTCAGTTAGAAAGGGCATCCTGCACGTCAAGAACATGCTATCCAATCGACGTTAATTATAGATCTACAGAAGAAATGCTCGACCACTTCGAAGCGGAAACCCGCTGCCGAACTTTGACACAATACACTGTACCAACTCTTGCCTCAGTCAGTCGTGGTGAGGAACATGGCGCGCCGAGGCAGCTATCGGCCATGCGCATGTAAGCATGTGTTCTAGTGTATATATAATCATTGGATACGCGGGCATCTGGAAGGGCTCTAGTCGAACTAGCAGAAGGCTGTCATGAAGAGTAAAGAAGAAAATCTGTTGCAGGATACGATTCGCTGCTGAAGGGAGAGAAGACAGAACACCATACATGCCAGGCGCATGCAGCTGGATGGGAGTCAAGATGACGATGACAAGCATTAAATAGATCACCAAGAACAGCGACGGAGCAGCCTTAGCTTGCGTGGATATTTTGATCCTGAGTGCTATCTCTACAGATAAAAGTAGCGAAAGAAGGATGTGCAGCAAGTGAACTAAGGACTGAGCTTTTGAAATACATTAGATATCTAGGATGGTTTCGATCATCTGTTTGATTTTCCGTGTCACTGTGGCAAGCAGGTTACGTTCTCTATAATCCTTTGATATATTCACGCCTGCTATCATTGGTCTGATTTCGAGTCTGATCTTTAGAAATAAGATGAGCATGGAGACCAGAGAGTAGGCTGAAACGGCAGCCATAAACTGCAGTTATCGTTTTCTTTTTTTGGCGTGCAGTAGGTAGCCTTAGTGAAGGCTTCAGTTTTGGAGACGGCAAAATTCAGAAATTTTTAAAGTTTTTATTGTGAATTGTTCATTATCACCACCTATTCCTCCCTCTTTCTCTCTCTTTCTATTTGAAGGCAAGCCCACCCTCCCTTCCCCTCTCTCTCTCTCCCCCTCTTCTCCTTCATGCACATTGAAGTCATGTCTCTCTCTCTCTCTCTCTCTCTCTCTCTCTTCTAAGCTACCCATTTGAGGCAAGCCTTTTGAATGCTTTATGAGCATTCATCTTGTTGGGCCTTGCAAATGGTCCTAAGCGATGGCTTGGTTTTTAGGTCTATAGTTTTGAAGTTAGTTCATTTGGTCAATTTGACAATCCAAATTTTGGTTAGTATGAGCTTTAAATGTGTGTTAGTAGTAGTTTAAGAGCTTCTAATGTGTTTAGGGTTTAAGGTTTTTGTTTCCATGTGGAGGTCCTAAATGTTCTTGTCTTTTATTGTAGAAATCTTAAATGGTTTTGTCTTTTGTTAGATATTTCTCTCTAAAGATAGAAGCTCTCTTTGTCTCTTGTATGGCACCAACTTTATATTACTCTTGCCAAAATAGGCACGTCCCCACTTTTATGTAATGTTTCTTCCACCACACACCTCTTTCACCTCTTTTCTCTCTCTCTTTCACTCATCCACCTTTCCCCATATTCCTTCACCTTCACTTGCTTTTTTTCTTTTCCTTTCCTTCTAATTTAAACCAATCGTTTCCCTTTGTGTGGTGGAGCTTTGATGATTGGCAATGGGCTTTTGCATATTGCAACCTACAACATTAGTATCTTAGTCTATTGTATATGTTATTTTTGTCACTCTAGGTTTGGCTCTATTCACTTATGATTTATCAGTCGTTGATGTCTGCAATGATGTAGCCCTCTGTGAGAATACCTTTTTGGCCCTACAAGCTGGGTCCTAAGGGATGAGTTGGTTAGTGAGTTGCTAATCAAGGCCATAGTTTTGAAGTTAGTTCATTTGGTCAATTTGACCTTGCAAATTATGGTTAGTATGAGGCTTAAATGTGGGTTAGTAGAAGTTTAAGGGCTTCTAATGTGTTTAGAGTTTAAGGCTTTTGTTTGCTTGTGAAGGTCCTAAATGCCTTTGTCTTTTATTCCTAAAGCTTTTGTCTTTTGTTAGGTATTTCTCTCTAAAGAATCAAGATGGAGGCTCTCTTTGTCTCTTGTATGACACCACAAATAGGCACGTCCCCACTTTTATTGAATGACCCATCCACCACACACATACACCTTTTCACCTCTTTACCTCTTTTCTCTCCTCTCTTTCACTCATCTATCTTTCCCGATATTCCTTCACCTTCAAGTGCTTTTCCTTCCAATTTACACCTATAGTTTCCTTTCATAAGTTATTCTAAATATTTATTGAGCTACTTACACTTGGACTTATAATGATTTAAAATGACACTTGGCCATAGTGGGATCCCCACCTTGTTCATTAACATTTACACCCTCCATAAAATAAAGAGTGTGCAACGTGTGGCAAGCCACAAGCTTCAAAACAAACATCATCCTTCCATCATCTTGTGTCCAATATCCACACCTATCTTTCCATTCATATTCACATCGTATCATATATTGGCATGCCCTCTTGGTAGCCTTAGCAATCATTCTCATTTTGTAAAGAAGAAAGTCTTAAATTTTTGGCCTGCCCCATGGGGGTAGCCTTAGCAATGGTTTAGTTTTGTAAGGCAGAAATTAGCTAATTTTGCAAATACCTAATTTATGATCTACATGTGTTTTTTCGATTGGTTCTTTCACTTTGCCTTTATGGCACCCTCATGGACTTGGTCAATACCATTCCTATCTGTAGTTTTCTTGCGCTAGGTGGCTGCGATTATATCTCCTCTGGTGGTGCTGTCTTTCAATACGAATATAGGTATTCCCTAGCTGATATCAGCTCAGGCGACGCTCTCCTTGAATGCGAATGGTGGGATTCCTTTGTGAAGCAATTGGAGACTCGTGTTTGTTTAACGTGGTGTGACTGAAATGAGCGCGTCTTCATGCAGCTAGAGATTAGCATCTCCTAAGCTTCATTAAGTTGGGGCAAGTATGTTTTTTGGAAGCCACCATCAATCCATTTGACATGCACCTGCTTTTGCTATAAAGTATAATTCTATGAGAGATTTTAGTGGAACTCTGATTTGTGATTTGAGTACGAGAAAAAGCAGCAATGGATATCTCAAACGACTTCATGGATACGGATAATGGGGCTTCCATGAAGGGTGCAGAGTTGTTCTTGGCTTTCTCTTTTCTTCTTTAGATTTCATCCTTCGTTATTTTCCTTATCTTCTTCTAGAGCGTCTGATGTTTCCTTTGGCATGCTCTTCTCTTTCTCATTTTAGTCATCTTTGTGCAGGACTTTCTACAGTATGTCCACAAATACTACATTCCCCTATCACACCGAGCTCAGAGAAGGAACTTCATTTGGAGCATGCTGACAACGATTTGAAGAAAGATAGTGATGGCGGTGACGGTATATACTATGCATTTGAAAATTCTTAGCTTTGTTTTATTCTTTGTCTATATTGCGTTGCGTGCAAAGATTCGATACCGAGAAATAGTTTTCTTCTTTCGTCTATCCTTTTGTTTTCAGTTCTATTTTTCAGAGGTTTCTCCTATGGCCCTTCTCATGCCGTCTGTTGCCTCTCCATCCTGATAGGGATGATGGTACTAGCTGTCTCACATGTCGTGGCTTCTGTGTAGAACTCTCATTTTGTCTTCCTCATGAGCTACAACGTTGATGTCTCTATAATGTTTTTGTTTTCTTTAATTGTTGATGCTATCCCTATCCTCTAAGAGCCACTATAATGCTAAAAAACTTTGGAGTTTGTGGGGTTTCACTACTACAATATAATCTTTATGCAAAAAGAGGACTCGGGCAGCCTGCGGCCTAAAATACCTTGTGCTTGCAGTGTTCATTTCATAGATCATCTTTAAAAAAGGGACTTTCCCAACTACACGCTTTAGTCTTAGATGACATGCATAATCTCCATCTACACCCTCCACTCTTAGACGATGTGCATAAGCTATCTCTTTTTGCATAGTTGTAAAAAAGTTTAAGATCTGTTTTTAGGTTTATGTCATTTATATTGTAATCCTGTTAAATTTTCTCAAAAAGTTAAATTAAAATATCCCTCCTTTCGAATGCACATGGTATACTAAAATTTCGTGAGGTTAATTCCCCAGATCATACATAAGGTTTAAAAAACACGCTTCAGAGCTGTGCAAAGTACCATGCCCATCATATCTCTTTTGCATTGTCGGGGAAACATTTCTCTCCGTTTCTCATCGTGCATCGTGCATGGGAGTCGCAAACATGCATTCATGGGAATGGTGCTTTTTACGGAACTTAAATCCCATAATTTAGGACTTGTGCAAAGTACCATGCCCATGGGATATCATTTGCATGGTCATGGATGCATTTTTCTCTATTTCGCACCAGGTCATACACGAGAGTCAAAAAACATGCATCAAGGTCTCCAAGTGAAACATGCAAGCCTTTGATCATCATAGTACTTTTCATGGGCCTTAATCTCATTCACTTTAAGGTTGGTGCAAAGTACCATGACCATTGGATCTCCAAGTCTTCCATAGTTAGGATTAGATTATTTCACGAGCACTCACTAGCATATGTATGCCTTCGCACATATAGGTAGTTTCAAGCGATTTCAACCTAGGGATCAGAGGTGATGATCGAGTCCTAGCTGCCCTATGATTCCCTTAGCAAATTAAGCATATAGGAGGAATGCCTACCTCACTAGTCATGCATAGCGCACCCACACATTTCGAGCACCAAGAATAAATTGCTTAAATAAAAGCCCCAAGAGATACTTAGACCTTTACCCAAAAGTCAAGAACCAAGGACTCTAAGCCTTTAACAATCTTTTATTTGAGCCCCAAGCTATGTATTACCATCATTTCATTGCCATTAAAGGCTTCTTTAACAGCCAAATGTTTCTTTGTCTTTGACTCACTACAGGTGCATGTGAGGCTATATGGCTCAGAAGACTATTGTCAGAAATAGATTACTTTGATGAATCAAAGCTAACAACAATATAATGTGATAATCAATCGGTTCAAGCATTGGCCAAGAATCTAGTATATCACTCCAGCATAAATCACATTTATGTTAGAGAGTACTTCATCAGAGAAAGAGTGTTACTTGGTGTCATCACATGCAACATTGTGATAGGAAAGTGAATGTTGCAGACATCTTTACCAAACCACTCAGTAAAGAGCTTTTTGAAAAACACCAACAAGCTCTTGGTTTGATGCAGAGGAAGGACATTCCCATTAAAGGGGTGTGATGGAATGTAATGCTCAGTCCTTCTTTGATTCCCTAGAATCATTATCTCGAGGGAAGGCCTACTTCATAATGTTGATCTTGAGGGAAGGTGTTGAGAGACCATGCTCAACATCATGTGATTACATGCACATAGCACTAACACATATAGAATGCTATAAAGAAAAGGATTAGATACCTTAATCCTAACCCTAAATGGGTTTGTATATATTCTACATTCTCAACTAAATATAGTGTATAGTTAGTCATTTGTGGTGTGCTCTCTAGCTGTCCCTCTCCTTTCATCCTCTCCTCACCTCCTCTCTTCTCCTCTCCCCTCTTCATACTTTGTCATGTAGCATGTGCGTTCAAGGGATATCAAAAACACCCCTCATCTAAAATTTTATTTCCAATAAATACACCTCTTTTTACTTAGGAAAGCATGGCTACAATGATGCTTGTGGCTGCAGTGGATGCAATGATGCTTGTGGCTACAATGGTAGTTGGGGGCATGGATGCATTGGTGGAAGGGAGGATGAGGCATCTCCTTTTCCTTTGAAGCCTCCCCATGTATTCTTAATGTATGTGACCCTGGCTTCTATAGTAGGACCCTCCCACTTCATGCCACAAGAGGTGATGTCTCGATCTATTTGACCAAGACATCATCGAATCTCCAAGGTGAAGTGGTGCATGAATTGATCTATAGATTCTACTCAAAAAACATCTAGAAATCATTCACATAGGGTCCTCACTCCACTCTTTTCCATAATCCTAGACAAATTTTGTACACCTCTTTCACCATTGTTGAAAGTCATCTCAATGCTGTCCTGATTAACATTCATTAAGAAGTGCACATTCTCATTTTGAGACTTTCTCTTCTCACTCGCATGAGACATCTAGGATGCAACAAGCTGGAACACAGAGTTCAAAAATGAATTCAGTGCCGGGTATGATAAAAAACTGAGCAAGAAATGACAATTAACAATGCAAGATATTCCAAAAATGACATAGGTATTGTTAGAGCTATATATAGCTTGCCCTAGCTTAGCCTAGTCCTCAAATATATATATGCCTATGATTTATGAATAGAATCAATTCCTTGGGAGCAACACTGTCTCTCTCCTCTTTCTCTTCCTCTAAACATAGTGTCAGAGCTTGGCTATGCTCTAGCATGGCTATGAGGAGAAAGCGATATGTTTTTCATCAATCTGGCAACACGATCATTCATAAAACATTCTTTCTGATCGTTTTGACTACTTGATTGCTAGGTTTTGAGTTGATATGCAAAAGTCATTAAAGATGCATTGCAAATCAGCACTGTGGTAATGATTGATAAAAACAGCATGCGATGGCTTGTTTGAAGCATATGCACCAGTGATTTTGGCTGGTTGGATCACTATATTTTGATTTTAGGTAAGAAAGCTATGGTGATTTATTTTTGCTTCGTGCTATCAATAAATTGGTAGAAGAGTGTTTGGATAGGAAGATGAACACCCATAACTAGAGAGTACTTGATCTAGGACATGAGGATGGAAAAGGTTCATACTTTAATAGAATAAACACACTGCAGACTATGGGAATTGATGACATGCATTTTACTTTTGAAGTGACTATATTTTATTTCCTGGGAATTGGGATTTTTTCAAATTCTCTAATATAGTGTCTAATCTCTTATCTACATGACCACTATAAAACCTCATGACCAAGCTTCCTTCCTTGATAACTAGCTTCTTCTTCTTATTCTTCTTTGTGAGACTGTCATGCCTTTGCGGTGCCTTGCTTTGTGTTTTTGTGCTCAACGGGTTCACCTCACAGAATTTTTGTGTACCATGTGCATTGAAAAGGAGGGGTATTTTAATTCAATTTTTTGAAAAGGTTTAACAGAATTACAATAATAGGAGGGGTTTTCTAATTCAACTTTAGAGGAAAATCACTTAGAGCTTCAAATAGAGTTGGCACACCGCCAACTAGGTTACATGCAAGTGCGGGAAGGCATCCCTTGACTGACCGCACTGAGGGTAGACAGAGCATTTCCCGGGGTAGCCTACTCTCGGGTTGCGGGGCCCATTTGGAGCCTCAGATGATCTCGGATGGCTCTAGGCCGAACGGGGAACGTAGGTTAGTTGCTCTGTTTTGCGCACCGGTTCTATCGTATGGTCAGTGGCCTATTTCGGGACCGACCCCTAGTCGACCATTTTGGGCGGACTAGGTCGGTCACCCAATTGAGCCTAACTGACTACGACTGGTGGCTATATAAGAGCAAGCCCATGAAGCCCATTTCATCACTAGCTATAGCAACCCTGATTCCTTAGCATCCAGCCTCTGTCTTCTACTGTTTCCAGCATGCCATCGAAGCTTCTTTCATAGGAGCACACGGTTGGGAGGCAGCGCCATCTATTGTATCAGTTCTACAGTAATCAAATTTTTGATTCTCTATACTATCTTGTTTTCTCTCTTGCGTACGAGATCCTGTTATCTATTGAGCACAGACGTTGTATTATTTTCTTACATGGTATCAGAGCATGGACTCTAGCAAGAAGATTTGGTAGTGTGTTTCTGTTTGCAAGCAGATTGTGAGAGATGGCCCAGCCCGCAAGACTGTGAATCCCACTGTTTGGCAAAAGCAGAAAGTTGGACAGCTCTAACTATCCACTCTGGAAGTTCAAGATGAAGACCATCCTAAGCGCATATGAACTTTGGGACACTGCTACTGGGGTGGACGTGAGGCCGGTTGCAAGACTGGATCTAGCCAATGTAGTACAACAAATAGTACCAACTGCGGATGAGATTCTTGCATGGATAAGAAGAAATGAAGATGCGCTGTGTTCTATTGTCTGCAGTGTTAGTGATTCCGTCATGGCATTAATTCAACATGTCACCATAGCGGAGGAGGCATGGACGGTCTTGAAAAATCAGTACGAGAACATGAATCAGACGCGGATTCAGAATCTGGAGACAACTCGCGAACGAGAAGTTGTCTGAGTCTGAAGCGGCAGAGAAGTTCATCACCAGGGTGAAGAATCTGCGTGATCAGATGACTGTGATTGGCATCACCATCACCAGCAAGAATCTAGCATGAAGGTGCATACGGATTCTCCCACCAAAGTACGACGGTCTTGTTATGGCGCTAAATACGTAGAACAGAAATCCG
Organism: Dipteris shenzhenensis; assembly: GCF_047967505.1. Taxonomy (NCBI): domain Eukaryota; kingdom Viridiplantae; phylum Streptophyta; class Polypodiopsida; order Gleicheniales; family Dipteridaceae; genus Dipteris; species Dipteris shenzhenensis. The sequence goes on from NC_141614.1 coordinate 37,873,315, forward strand.
CCCCTCAACTTTGAGGATTTCAGTGCGATGCTTTGGAGGAGGAGATGCGTCAAAAGACGAGGACTGAGAAGATTCGGCTCTCTGGACCGGATCAAAGAAAGATAAGGTTAAGGACTCTGGTAACCCATCTTCTTCAGATGATAAAAAGAGAAAGAAGAAGATCAAGTGCTTCTATTGTAACAAGGCAGGGCACAAGCTGAATGAGTGTCGAAAGAAGATTGCAAATGAGAATAACGGAGTAAAGAAAGAGTCCAGCAACAGCGTGCAGGCAGTACCAATAGAGTTGATTGTCACAATTGAGGAGATTTGCATGGAGGCAGTTCATGTACCTGTGGATGAACCTTGGATCATTGACAGTGGTGCATCGTGCCACATGACCAGTCGGAAGGATTGGTATACCTCTCTACAGCTGGTAGGGAATGACATCCTAGTAGCGGTCGGCAATGATGCAAAATGTCCAGCAAAAGGAAAAGGTACGATTGCTCTCAAGTCAGATGGAGTTGTAAAACAGTTGTCCGATGTTCTTTATGTACCAAATATCAAGAGAAACTTGTTGTCCGTTTCTGCGATCATGGATCGGGACCTCAAAGTTCAATTCGATAAGAATGGTGCACAGATCCTAGATCTTCAAGGAAAGGTCGTTGGTAAAGGTACATGGCACAACAACATTTATGAACTCTTAGCTTTCAGTGCTCGAGCGGATGTGAAGAACACTAAGCTGTGGCATGAGAGGTTTGGTCATCTAAACCTTAGTTCTTTGAAAGAGATGCATAAATGCGGAATGATTGCAGGCCTATTAGAAAATTCAGATCTGCCCGATGTATGTGAAGCTTGCATGATGGGCAAGTAGCATCGGCAGCACTTTCCTAAAGAGGCCAGCAGGGCAAAGGCTCCTCTAGAGCTCGTTCATACGGATCTCTATGGAAAGATGGAGACAGAAGCTTTGGGTGGTTTCTACTACTTCATGATGCTGATCGATGACCAGTAGAAGGATATGGATATACTTCCTAAAGACTAAAGACAAGGCTTTTAGTAGGTTCAAGGAATGGCATGTAATGATCGAGAAAGAAACGGGGAGGAAGATGAAGAAGTTGAGATTAGATAGAGGTGGAGAGTTCACATCAACTGAATTCGAAAGTTACTGCAAAAGTCATGGAATCAAGAGGCAGAAACCCCCGCCACATACATCATAGCAAAATGGAGTAGCAGAACGCAAGATGCGCGTCATCTGCAAAATGGGCCGGAGTATGATGAAAGGGAAAGATTTGCCAAAGCCTTTCTGGGCTGAAGCATGTAACACTGCAGTTTACATCCTGAATCGTAGCTACACGAAGGCTATGAACGGGATGACTCCACTGCAAGCCTTTTTTGGTAAGAAACCTTCAGCTACACATTTCAGAGTTTTTAGATGTGACTGTTTTGTGCATGTCCCTGATGCTACTAGGACCAAATGGGAACCGAAGAGCCAGAAGTGTATTTTCTTGGGCTATAGTGAAGAGGCGAAGGGTTACCGTCTCTATAACCCTATTACCAAGAAGGTAATTGTAAGTCACCATGTGGTCTTCTGCATGTCCCTAATGCTACCAGGACCAAATGGGAACCGAAGAGCCAGAAGTGTATTTTCTTGGGCTACAGTGAAGAGGCAAAGGGTTATCGTCTCTATAACCCTATTACCAAGAAGGTAATTGTAAGTCGCGATGTGGTCTTCTCAGAATAGCCGCATCAATTGGAGGAGGATGCTTCCTTCCCAGACAACCAGAACCAGGATATCCATCCAGTACCGCCACCAATAGCAGACCGAACTCCCCCAACGGTGCTTGGGAGGATTCAAGACAAAGAAGATGAAGAAGAGCCTGTAGAACCACAACGGCAACAGCCATTCTTGAAGTGGGTAAAGTAGCTTTTGGATGGCAGAGAACCTCCAGCCATTGAGGAGGAACCATCCGAACACCGTCGGTCCAAGAGATTAGAGGAGCAAAGAAGGGTGCAGGAACACTTGGTCAACCATGCTTTGATGACAGAAGTGATTCATGCTGATGAACCCAAGTGTCTTGAAGAGGCACAGGGCGATGATAGGTGGATGGAGGCTATGCAGTTGGAGTATGGCTCCATAATGAAGAACAACACTTGGGACCTTATGGATCGACCACCAAAACGCAAGGTAGTCGGAACCAAGTGGGTGAAAAAGACCAAGTACAAATCCGACGGCACGTTGGATAAGTACAAGGCTCAGCTCATGGCAAAAGTATTTGCAAAGGTACATGGTTTTGATTATCAAGATACTTTTGCTCCCACAGCTCGACTAACCACAATTCACAGTGTTTTGGCTTAAGCTACCCAGGGAAGTTGGCCCGTGTTTCAGATGGATGTGAAATCCGCCTTTCTGAATGGAGATCTCAAGGAGGAGGCATACGTGGAACAACCACCAGGTTTTGAGATCCCCGGTTCAAAAGGTAAAGTCTGCAAACTGAAGAAGGCACTTTACGAGCTAAAACAAGCCCCACGAGCATGGTACCAGTGAATTGATGCCTACTTTTTGCAAAACGGGTTCAGGAGGAGCCCATCTGATGCAAATTTGTATATCTTCAGAGAAGGAGGCAGGTGTATGATCATGGTCCTTTATGTGGACGACCTTGTCATAATAGGAAACCATGAAGAGAAGATCTCACAGATGAAGCATTTGCTAGGAAGAGAGTTTGAAATGACATACCTCGGACTAATGCATTTCTGTTTGGGGATTGAAGTTTGGTAGGAGCCGAAACAGATCTTCATTTCACAGCTGAAGAGATACTGAAGGCATTTGGCATGGCTGAGTGCAAGACAGTTGGTACCCCTATGGAGGTTGACGCGAAGCTCTCAAACGAGGATTCATCACCACTGGTGGACGAAGCGAAGTATAGAAGGCTTGTGGGTAGCTTGATTTACGTGTGCAACACATGGCCAGACATCAGTTTTGCGACTGGTGTACTAAGCAGGTTTTCCAATAAGCCCCAAGAGAACCATTGGAGGGTAGGGATGCGGGTGCTGAAATACATCAAAGGCATACTTGATCATGGCATCACCTATACCAAGGGCAACATCTTGACCAGATTCTGTGACTCGGATTGGGCAGGAGACGTGGACAACAGGAGATCACTGACAGGGTACTGTTTCTCACTTGGATCTGGAGTTGTGTCATGGGTCAGCAAGAAGCAACCCACAGTTGCTCTTTCTTCTACCGAGACCGAGTACAAATCTGCATGCTTTGCTTCTTGCAAGGCAGTGTGGTTGAGGATGATTTTGGGGGACATGGGTACAATGCAGAACAAGCCTACACAGTTATCATGTGACAATCAGAGTTGCATGGTGATTGCAAAGAACTCGGTGTTCCACGCTCGCACAAAACACATTGAGATTCAATATCACTTTGTACATGAGCTCATCATGGATGGAGAGGTCGACTTGGTGTACTGTCTGACTACAGAGAATGCTGCAAACATCTTCACGAAGGCTCTTAGAAGAGACTTGTTGGAGAGCCATCTTCATCGACTTGGCATTGGGCCAAAAAAGTAAGTTCACTTGCGAGTGGACATTGAGGGGGGGTGTTAGATACCAATGCTGCACTCTTGTGTAACTACGTGGGAACCAGTTAACTCTACTTGTAAGCCCCCCATATGAGGAGAAGGCATTTGAGTAGCTCGGTTATCCGATAGGTTCTGGTTTGGACACCAGATGGGGGCCATGTGTGGCCTGATGGCTGGACGGCTTCAAAGAGAGTTGGCACACCACCAACTAGGCTACATGCAAGTGCGGGAAGGCATCCCTTGACTGACCACACTGAGGGTAGATGGAGCATTTCCTGGGGTAGCCCACCACTCTCGGGTTGCGAGGCCTGTTTGGAGCCTCAGATGATCTCGGATGGCTCTGTTTTGTGCACTAATTCTATCGTATGGTCGGTGGCCTATTTCGGGACCCGTTTTGGGCGGATTGGGTTGGTCACCCAATTGAGCCTAACTGACTACAACTGGTGGCTATATAAGAGCAAGCCTGTGAAGCCCATTTCATCACTGGCTACAGCAACCCTGATTCCTTAGCATCCAACCTCCGTCTTCTACTGTTTCCAGCATGCCATCGAAGCTTCTTTCACAGGAGCGCATGGTTGGGAGGCAGTGCCATCTATTGTATCAGTTCTACAGTAATCAAATTTTCAATTCTCCATACTATCTTGTTTTCTCTCTTGCGTACGAGATCCTGTTATCTATTGAGCACATACGTATTATTTTCTTACAATTTTTGCATACCCTTCAATCTTGTAACAATTATCTTGAATGTAAACACAACAACTTGTTATGAAACTTTGGAAAATATAATGATTTTTATATATTTCAAAGGTGAAATATGCCAAGCAAATTCAAATCTAAATGATTATGAGAATAGAAATCTAATGTTAAAACTAAAGAAATTACTTTGGATCTAAATCTAAACAATTATCTTGGATGATATTGGCCACACAACTTGAACTTTGAAAGTTTTGCAATGATATTGGCCACATAAATTTGAACATGTAAGATATAACTAGGGCTAAGGGACTGTCTTAGTGCTTCAATGTGTGTGTAATTGCAGGGTGTGTGTGGGATATGTCATTGGGAACTAGCTTGTCATTATTGACAAGCTAAGCAGATATATGATACATATTCATCAAGAAACATGTCATCAAAAATTAGCTTGTTGATCATTGATAAGCTCCTGGCAGACAAAACATCATCTACATCAGGCGACGCATCGTCAACAATCAGACAAGTGATCATTGATAAACCTAACATGGCACCATTGTTTAGTAGGAAAGTAACACATCATCAATGATTAGATTTTCAATCATCCATAAGCTAATGTACCACAATCACTTGAGGAGCTAGATACCACATCATTAATCATCTTCTCGATCATCAATAAGCTAGTGTGATAGGTGAAACATCATGGGATTTAGGCCACATTTCATTAGCAAACAGCTTTCTAGTCATTAGGAAGATGATGTGGTAGATGACACCATCTAAAATTGGCTTCCCAATCATTGGCAAGATGATGTGGGAGATGACATGTCATTAGTAGTCAACATGTTGATCACAGTCAACTTGAAATGGTAGTTGACATGTTATTTTCAATCGACTTGCAAGTTGATGTGGTATGTGTAGTCTGGTAGTGACTCACATGTCATGGGGATCTTAAAGGAATGCTAAGGGAACCTCTCCCCCTAACTACTCCTTGTGCGAGCAATGCAAGCACAAACTATCCTCAAGTATCACACTCTGGAGGCTCCCGAATCATTTCCAGCAAAGCAAAAAGGGAAGGGGAGAGGAAAGAAGAGAAGGGAGGGGCAAAGAGAAGAGGGGGATGGAGTGGCAAACAGAAAGTATGGAGTGGCAAACACAAAGTCACTACTACAAAGGAAATAAAAGAACACTCTTAGAGAGAGCTTGTATTCCAAACTTGTGCATGCAACAATGAATACCAAACTCAAACATTTGGCTATTTATACATTCCACCTTTTGAAGGGAGTGCTAGCCCTATTTTTAATTACCACTCTCTCTCTCTATCATTTTTACAAAGAACTTGGGCCCTCACGGCTCGAAGGAGGAGTTCTTATTGCCTTCCTATCATCCTCTCTTTCTTCTTCATGCTATCTTGCAAAATATTTGGCCACTTACATAGACTGTTAATCGTTGGTGATTAACATTCCCCCCTTCCTGCTCACAATCCATCCATGGTCAAACTTTGTGCATGATGTTAGACTTGAGGGCATTATTCATGATGCGATGGCAATTGAACAACCTTTGGGAGATGTGGAAAAATGCAGGCAAAGGCTCCAAAAATGTGTCTTAGCATATCTTTGAAAGATCTATATGTGATGACCACGAAGTTTGGAGACACATATAAATAACGGCAATGTTGAAATTGAGGGCCGGTGTTGAGGTCAAACATAATTTTTGAGTGGAGCTACTAAAGAGTTTTCTCCGTTGTGGGCTATTGTGTAGGAATGTCACGTAATAACATGATGAGAAAGTGAAAAAAATGCATGGTTGCTACTACTACTAGATTTGGCACTATTGTAAAAGTATTGTTGAATTCCTCCATCTATGCCGCAAGTGCATAGGAGGTACCCACGATTGGAAAATCTAGCTGTAGAGAGTTGTACACAATATTTGGGTCAGAGGCCTTCATGGCTTCAAATCTTTCCACGACTTGCATATTCAAAGAGCATATATGTGGGGTTGACTTGTTGGTCCATGCCTACTGAGCTCATGCCTTAAAAATGGGAGCTGCCATTGTGGATGTAGCCCTCCTTCTTTATCTATCTTTGGTGCTTTATTTGCATCCACATGGATCTAGCTACCGTGCATCTGCGTAGGAAGGTCCCTTTGCCAATTGTGAAAACTTCTCTATACTAGCTCAAAATTCCATGATGACTTTACAAATCATCTAAATTTAAACTCTAAAGTTTGACCTGCCACCTGTTTATGACCAAAATATTCTCTCACTCTTAATGGCATGCACCTGATACCAAGTGTAATGGTCAAGAGGGGGTTCCTGTAGCATGAAGTCCTCCAATTTGTGGTGATTCTCACTGACCTCCTCATTGTAATCCTCCTCATAGGGACCTGTGACGTCTTAGATGGGCATGGGCTTTAGAATTTTTATACCATGTGAATGTGCCCAAGCCTTCTCCTCGCATGTGTTTGCTTTGTGTCAGTCCACTCCAACTTTCGCATTTCTCACTTTGCCTCTTGCTCTATCTCATTTTGTTCATATACTGGTTTGTATTGCAGGGCATGGAGCTTTCAGCACCTTCAAAAGGAAGAAACTAAGGACATCGTATAATTTCAATACAAGAACCCAACGATATGTGCACGTGTTCTATGCTTGGCTACCCACATGAATCTGAGGTCTGTGCCAAGATTAGAAGTAATGTAATAAAGGATTATCATGCAGAGAGAAAGAAGAAGAAACATTATAATTCTAGTGGCAAGGAGGTAAAATCATAGGATGAGAATTCATGCGAAGGAGACAATGAAGAGAAGGGATGAAAAATATGCAATGAGGTTGTTTATCTTTTTAATCAACATACTTCAGGTCTAGAGTATCCAGTTGGAACATATTTGAGCATGTGGCCAAATCTTGACCTTATTGGGAAGTCCCAAACTATTTGAAAATTTCTAAATTCCCTAATATAGTGTTCAACGCAAAGAATGTTGAATTTTACAGTATTAAGTGCACAAAAGAGAAGGAAATTTTAAAGATTCCTGAAGAAACATCATTGCCCGAGAACATATAGAAATTTGGAATCTTTTCTCTGACATTACAGTCCTTGGCTTGTTTAAGGAAATCTGACACTCTTTAGCAGACTCAGAGCATTCTCCTCGTGTAATAAGTCCTACCATCATCATAACGACATTTCTTCCTCTCTCATTAGCATTATCCAACAACTTTATTTCAAATCTTCAATGCATTTTAATCAAAATCTTTCATCTCACATTATGGTCTTTGGCCTATCAGAGGACACTATCTAGTCACATAGTTGAGAAAACATCACTTCAATCACTTTGGAAATATTTTAATATTGGATATATATATATATATATATATATATGTATGTATATGTATTATGTATAAATATATATCTTAACAACTGCTGTTACATTGAGAAATACAAAATAAAAAACTAAAGCAAGAACATGGAGAAGTGTATAGAATGAATTTACATTGAGAAATATTCTACAATGCCAATCCACTCTAAATAGATGGCCGATGGATACTAGTCAAGAGATACCTATACAAAATTTTCACCAAATTCCCTTTTGAAATTGAATGGGGCAGGGGGTGGGCTCGACATTCGTGGAGGAGGGAATACCCAATCAAGAGGGGCATCGGCTGGATGAATGTGGACTTTGTTGATGATATCACCAATGCCCTATTCTTTGAATAGCTCCACATCCAATTTAGAGTAGAACCTTGATCGTGGAAGCTACACAAAATGCAAAATAAAAGGTAAGAGCTTATAGAATAAGAAATTAAAATTATATACATCATTAAAAACACATGATACATACATGTTCCCTAGGCAGATCAAAATTTGTGTGCAACAACAATGTGGCATTCAGGGCCATTCTCTAGCCATAGCAGCTGAATCCATCTTGTTTAAGTGAACATTTAACTCTTATTGTTTTGATGTTCGCAAAACAATCTAGTTCCCGCTACAAAACCAATCTTTGACAATGAGAATTTGAAAACATAGTATATGCATATAGTTGTGATATGTCACAATACTTATGGTAGGCCAACAAAATTATTCGGAGGACTTCCAATTCATAGTTCAATTGCTCAAGCCATCGAGCTACATCAAAGAATGTATTATTATCTAGACATAGTAACTAGGAAATAAGAGAGTCCAAAACATAAACCCGCTCTTGAATCTCCATTGGAAGTCTTGACACTACTAGGCTACATAGGAAAATTACATCACATCATTTATTTTGTTAATTTTGAAAGAAAGAAGCAATTGGAATGAAAAAAAATGATTAAACAAACCTAAGAAAAGGGTTGATGATTGTATCTTGAATGTCTCTATGTACATTTGAGAGACTTGAATGTCATCTTCACTACTAAAAGGCATATAATATGGCATGCCTTGCAACTTTATATGTACATTGAAAGAAGGACCAAGTGACGATAAAGTGGACTTATTTGATTTCCTCATTGATCTCATGGTGTCTTTCTTGTACATTATGCATAGCCGCTCAAATCTTCTTGCTCGAAGATTAGCTGCAGCTTGTTCAGTTGCTGCTTCCATCTCTGTTGAGGCTTCCCTAGGTGGCCTTTAAACCATTGTGGTTAACTCATAAACTTCCATCGTTGGTGCCTTAAACCATGTTTCATAATAATGCACAACGTCTAGAGGCAGTTCATTGATTGTAACTCGGCTATGCCTCAAAGGAGGTAGCGCAACTATACCTTGCATTTTTGGACCCAGTAAAGCCACCAGGTCACAAGTTTTGTCAAATATGTATCTAAGTACTCAAAGTGAGTGCATGTCTCTATCCACCATGATTGTAACTGTGTGCATTCACCCACAAGGATGAAGCTATCAAGATCACGTATTCTTTGGTGCTTTGGTGCAAATCCTTGAGGGCTAATGCCTGCCATCTGTACCCGAGTTGGCATCTCTCAAAAATTGATCTCATGAACCTCTGGAACGAGAGATTCGGTATAGCCAATTGCATGTACTTCTCAACTTTCCTAAGTTTCTAGAGAATAGATGCACGCTGAGAGTATCTCCTCTCTCGGGAACTTTTCACTTGCTCTTTGGGAGATTTTCTCCTCTCTTTCAAGAGGATTCCTTGGAACTTACTTTCGGATCACCCTTCACTTGGGCAGTCTTTGGGGAAAGAAGAGGATTGTGGATAGAACTCCTTAATGTCATACTAAAGCAAAAGAACACCTCCCCTCTTGCCTCCCCTCCCTGCTCCCGCCCCTCCCCCCTCTCGCCTCCCCTCCCCGCCCCTCCCCCCCTCCTCTCTCCCCTCCCAGCCTCTTCCCTCCCCTCCCCTCTCCCCTCTCCTCCCCTTACCTCCCCCTCATCACTCGGAGGGGGAAGTGGGAGAAGAGGGGAGGGGGAGCAGGAGGAGAGGGGAAGGGAGGGGAGGGGAGGGAGGAAGGGAGGGGAAGCGGGAGAAGAGGGGAGGGGAAGCGGGAGGAGAGGGGAGGAGAGGGGAGGAGAGGGAAGAGGGGAGGGGGAAGGGAGGAAGGGAGGGGAGGGGAGGGAGGAAGGGAGGGGAGGGGAGGGAGGAAGTGGGAGGAGAGGGGAAGGGAGGGGAAGGGAGTTGGCTTTCTTCTTGTTGGCCATACACATGAAGAAATAGATCAAATCTTCAGTGTTATCTCTGGTGAGTTGAAGTCAATGGATGTTTTGACAATGGAGGATATGCTATTTTGAATTGGGAAAAAAATTGGAGGGTCTTGCAAGGAAGAATCAGAAGTGGCTATCCTAGAGAGGATGGTAGATTGGAGAGCATTCATATAGCCACATTTACAAGCAGGAGATGATATCGTAATAGGACACACAACTCCACACTACTTTCGGTTTCATATGCATAACAATATTCCAGTGATGCAATGGAAGCACTACTCAGTAGATGGAGATCATTTATGGAGTGAGTCATATGCTTTATTACAACGAATAATTCCATTGGAGGAAACTAGATTTGTTCTTGCAAAAAACAAATCACTTGACATAGATGAAATGAAAGGCTTGAAAGCCTTCATTAAACATCTTCAAAGTATGATGCAGAAATATCCAGAGCAGTCAACTAGGAATTTGGAGACAATTAAATCAACTGAAGCACTTATCCAATCTTTAGAAAGACAAGAAAACTTAATGAGCATTGAATACTGTGAATCCTTTTGGCCAGAACAAGCTAGGTCACCAAGTTTTCCTTTGGATATAAATATGTTAGTAGATATGGAGGAAGCAGAGGAATGCCTTTTACCTCGAAAATATTGTGGCAGGAAGGGAGACAAACCCTTACCAGAGTTTATACCATCTAATGAGATAGAAGAGGGTCTATTTGTTGCAGTTTGGGCATTTGATCCAGGTTCAGAGTTGGATGACCAAGGTGGCCGAATTTGGGTTGCAAAGGTTGCTAAGATAGAAAGGGATGACAAGGGAACTCCTATAACATTCACAGCTTTATGGTATGAACCAAAGCCATTGAAAAATCTCCTGAGAAGATATACAATAAAACAACTCTATGAGGGATGCTTGCAAAAGAAACATGAATGGTTTCCAAATAATGAGGGATTAACAGAGGTGGAAGTTAGTGGCATTATTCATTGCTGAAAATCAAGGACACAAAGTTTTGAAAAGAAGCATGGATACAATGTTGAAAAATGTATCACAATCATTGATCCAAGTCGTGTCCATATTAAACATCATTTGGCAAGACTTGACCCATCAAGCACAAATACATTACATGAATCTGATGACTCTGAACGAGATTCAGATGCATAAGATAATGTTTTGTATGCTTTTTTCCATACAAATGATACACCACCAATAAGAATGTATTGTATGCTTTGTTTTTCAAAAAAAGGGTGTATTTATACACTACTTATATATTGAATTCAACAAACTCTTTTTTTTCAAAAAAATGGTGTATCTATATACCACTTATTTGTTGGATTCAACAAACTCTTTTCATATGGTGTCATATTTTCACTTTATTAGTATAGTCTTAAAATTGAAGTGGAGTTAGGAGACTACTATTATTATTATTATAGTTATTGGATGGGGGCACCATGCACAAGTTTGGGAATTAAAGCTTCATTGAACCATATTTTTGTATATTAGAGGTCACCACTTGACTTTTTAGCTTAATAAGGCTATATTTGTATATAAGTGACCCATTTAGTGCTCTAAAAAACCCAAATTTTGAGCTCACTAAGTGAAGTTGAGTGGAGAGGATATGCTCCAAAAAAAAGTCCAAACTAGGAGAGAAAGTCCAAAAATTTTGAATAGTGTGTTTACTTCTCCCATGGTCCTTGGTCCATGTCTCACTAAATGCAGGCATGGGACCGCCTAGGTGGAGGGGTGGCACATGGAGGAACCATGCCACCTTAACATTTTATAATATAACTACCATGGATTATGTACAACACACCTTATGGGTCCTCTTACGTGGAAGGGTGGCACATGGTCATGCCATGCCACCTCAACCCTAGGCCCTATGTACACCATATTTTATTATACTATTGCCACACATACATGCACACACATATATTTATGGCTTTTACCTTGGTCAAATTTATCCATAATAGTTCCCCCCCCCCCAGGCAAGGAATGCACATCATTTCCATGCCTGGGATGATCACGAACAAAGAAGGGCTTGAGATAACGCTTGTTGATCACCTTCTTGCCATATGGCTCATGTAGCTCCTATACTTGTACAGACCCATTGCTACATTCCTTGATGACTTTGTATGGACCGGTCCACAGTGGAAGGAACTTTTTATCCATTTGGTGGTCCAATCTATTATCAAAGCATAGCACAACATCCCCCTCAGCAAAGTGTCTTTCCCATCCCTTGCGAATCTTAGCATCCATGCGGGCCTTTTGTCGGTTCTTTTGGATCTCTGTTTGATGGAGTGCAAGGCATCGGGTTTCATCTAGCTTCTCAAGTTGTACCAACCTGGCCTCTACATGTTCATCTTCTATCATCCTCTATTCTTGTGCTAATCTCAAGGCCGAAATCTCTATCTCTAGTGGTAAAACTACCTCAGCACTGTACACCAACTCAAAAGGAGTGTGACATGTAGATGTTTTATGGGTGATGTTGTAAGCCGACACGGCTTCAGTGACCTTCTGATCCCACTGACTCCTGTTCCCCATGGCCATTTTCCCCATGGTTTTACAAAGGAGGCCGTTGGTCCACTCTGTTTGTCCCATGGATGCTAGAAAATAGATGCTAGAAGTGTGATGATCAATACCCATGCGATCCATGAGCAAATCCACTGCTACATTTAAGAATGGACTCCCATGGTCAGATACTATTTCCATGGGTGTCCCAAACCTCATGCAGATACGTTCAAAGATGAAATTTGAAACTGACTTACCATTTACAGTGGGGAGGGCGATAGCTTCAGCCCACTTAGTGACATATTGAGTGGCTACCAAAAGATACTTCTTTTTACGGGTAGTCATGGGTAGGGGCCCAACAAAATCCATTCCTACTTCTGAAACGAATGGATGGACATCACTGGGTGATGTTGCCCAGGATGCAAATCCTTTCTACCAAAGAATTGGCATGGTTCACAAGTTTTGCAATACATAGTGACATCCTTGAACAAGGTTGGCCAATAGTACCTAGCATGTAAACTCTTCTTAGCTGTATAGTCATCGGCATAATGGCCTCCACAAAATCCATCATGATAATGCTTCAATACCTTAGGTATTTCATCTGCATCAATGGCCTGTCTTAGTACCCCATCCATGCCTTGACGGTACAACACCCCATCAAAGAGAGTGTAGCGCCTACTATCTCTGCAGATCTTCTTTCTCTCATAGCTAGTACTTTCTGGCGGAAAGGAGAAAGCGGTTAGAAATCTATGGATCCCCAACTTCTATGGCCACGACAAGGGTTACATCAAGGAACTCCTCTAAATCAATCAAAGCATTCTTCAAGTTGGAACAACCCCCCTTTACAATTTTGAAAGAAAAATCATATTCTTTTAGAACTACCAACCATTTGGCCAATCGGCCCATGGGATTTGGTGATTGAAGAACCTGCATTGCAAGACCACTGCTACAGATTATAATGAAGGACTTTCCAGCCACATAATGCTTAAATTTCTCAATGCAGAACACCAAAGACAAGGCATGTTTGTTAGCCTCAAAGTAGCATCGTTCAGTTTTGAGCAATTGTCAAGAAGCAAATCGAACGGGATACGTGAATCAATCCTCCCCTTTCTGGAGAAGAATACCTGCCAGAGTATGCTCAACAAACCTAGGATTGATATAGAAAGTCTTTGACCAATCAGGATTGCATAGAATGGGTTCTGAAGCATGGGTTGCATCAAAGCAGCATATTGATCAATGGAGCGGCGATAGTATCCTGCTAGATTGACAAATGAGCATACCTGACATTTGGTTGTTGGCGGGGAGGATAAGCTTCTACCTTCTCGGGGTCAGGCTTGACGCCCTTGGATGAGACAATATGCCAATGTGCATTTATCAGGGTTGAGGCTACCATTCGCATCATTGACCCTTTGGAAGGCCAACCTAACCTTCATGACATGCTCCTTATGTACCGATAATATACAAAAATCATCTAAAAACACCTCCAAGAAAACCCCCAAATAAGGAGCAAACACCATTTGCATAAATCTTTGAAAGGTAGTAGGAGTATTAGTGAGGCCAAATGGCATTACTTTGAATGCAAACATCCCCCAAGGTGTGGCAAATGTGGTTTCAAGCACATCCTCCTTAGCAATTCTGATTTAATAAAACCTAGGTAACCATCACAGAAAGTATACATCTCATGACCACTTACCTTCTCAAGAATGAGGTCTTGAAAGGGCAGAGGATGATATGGGAAAAGTATCTACCCATGGTAGAAATCACGAGGAAATAACTTATAATAATGCAATCCATTCTTCTATAGTTAGGTAAAGCTCGTGCTTGAGATAGTGTATGGGCTACCTTGACCATTACCTATGTCACTACTACCATTAGCTCCTATTTTGATGCTATTCTATTTTGACACTTATTCCTTAATTTTTTAGTGTAAAAGTTTTCCATCGATATTTGTGCCAAAAAGACGTAATGTCACATTTTTTGTCGGTATTTGCATTGATAGAAGTATGTCTGCTAGAAAATTTGTCGATATTAACATCAATATTAGCATTGGAAATGCCTCTGAAAAAAAAACACAAAGCATGAAAAAAAGCATCGATATCCATACATGGATAAATTTGGGCAATGTGGAATTTCACCCTACCTAAATTACCTTGCAAAAATTGAATCGATTTCAAATGTTTTCATAACCAAAAATATATTGTATCAATGTTTTTCTCTATCCTTTGATCAATTGAAGTGTCACTGGAATATTTATAGTGAGATTGATGCTCATCCTCTCAATCATCCATGGCCAAGTCCCACACATCTTTAGCATGTAGATTGAGGTTTCCAAAAATTAGTGTCTGAGAAACCCTCTAAGGAACTCAAAATATCTTCACTATCTTTCCAAAACTCTCATAAAAGTGGTATTAGAACTTTCCACATATCTATTTCTTGATCTCCCATTTCATTCTCTACTTCCACATATTCAAATACAGTCAGTTGTTGGTAGGTGCAACTTGAATCACAAACCACCACTAATTGTCCACTTGATCGAGTTGAAATAACTCCTAAAACAAAAATCCATGATATGTTCATGCAAGCTTAAATGAAGTTGAAGGGAAAATGATATCCATAAAAGAAAATTCTTACTTGCTCCTAGTGCATGGGTAGCCTAGATGTGTCACCAAGGTCATCCCTTATTTTTGTCGAATCAATGGCCAAAAATCCACTTGGATCCTTCGTGAGCGCCTCTGTAGATGACTTTGAACCATGTCACAAACATAAATACTTACAACTTTCTAAAATTCACTTGCAAAATATCTTGTATGGTTCCAAGCTTAAAAAATTTGCTTGTGATAAGATTTGTATCCCTTGCACTAGCTCTACTCTCTTGTAAAAAATGGCCATGACTCCTTGATGAAATGTGTTGCACGTCACATGAATTTTCTCTACTCATTGGTAGTAATTGCCATACGACAACATTACATTGAATGACTAGTATTGCAAAGCTAATGGATTCTCCTTATCACATACACAAAGATTGTAGATAAATGTAAATAAAATAAACATGATTTTATACTTGTAGGTCATAACCCTATGCAAATTCATCCTCCCTATCTGTCACAATCTCCCCTCTTTGACTAGCATCTTCAAGAGCATCTTCTAACCAATAAAGGTGCATTTAGCTAGCATTTTTGATGACTCAAATGGATACTTCCTAGCTCTATTGGGCCTTTGTGACACTTTTCTATCCTCCTCTCTTTTAATCTTTCTTCTTCACATTGTTTGATCCATTTCTCCACAATTGTAAAGACAAAAGATGTTCACTTTTTGTTGCAAAAGACACTCATTTTCTTCTACTTTACCTTCCCTTGTCCAATCTCTCCTACAACCCATGGGTCATCGCTATCATTCCAAAGTTTAGGCATGTGTGGCATGAGTTGTGCAAGTAACTATGTAATGTAAAACATTGACTCTTATACCAACCATCCTTCTACCATGCTTCCCTCTGCTATGCCTTTTGGTCTTGTAGACCCTTTCAACATCTTCATGAGCCGTTCCAAAAGGTCTTGTAGACCCTTTCAACATTTGCATGAGCTGTTCCAAGAAAAACATCCATCAGCTATCCAAAGTGCCTGCATATGCCACTTCATCTACCAAGTGCAGGAGTAGATATAATTGGATGTCCATGATACTCATTGGAAATGCCTTTTTAATTAAATATAGGGCTTCAATGGCAAAAATTATCATTTCTTGAATGGATCATTTCTTGATCTCTTCTGACGATGTCCACCTACACTTATATGTCAGTAAGAAATTAAATAACTTTTGCAATGAGAATGATTATAAACACATTAAGCTTGTTGATGTCCTCTGATACATCTTTAGTATCACATCCCCACAAAGGAATTGGAAGTACATAATATAGAAACAAGTATGTGTTAGTTAAATTGATACAAGATTTTAAAAATTGGTCGAGATCAAGTGGAAATAATGTTACCTGAAGCATTTTGTGCCAATCATGTGAGTTTAGACAACTTAGTTTTCCATTTGAAGTAAAGGCACCCTCTAAATTATGCATATACCTAGATGGGGTTTTCATACCCATAATAATTTTCTTCACCTAGGTCTCTTCTTCTTTCAACACCCATGGTGGCTTTGGAAAATTCCCCTTACCGGCATGATTTAATTTTGGTCAGAAGACTCTTTTGGTTTTCATCACTCTCAAGTTATCTCATGCCTTTGGGTTTTCTTTATCCCCAATCCTACCTTTCCACAAACTTTTTGACACATTTTTTTATATATATGTTGGGTCCAATAGATATGTGACTTTATGTTTCCTCTAGTAAGGAAGAGTGTAAAATATGGAAAGAAGTTGCATGCCAAGTTGGAGGTCTTTTGACTTTTTGTTCATGTCAAAGTTGCTCCCAATTTCTAGATCTCATAACTAGAGGAGTATAAGATAATTCTTCCTCCCAAAAAGATGAATTCACATGATATGGATAGTCCATAGGAAGAAACTGTCTGTGTTGCTCATATATCATCTTTGAAAGATATTTTGCAAACCAACTGCACAATCTGGACATGCAAAAAAATTGGACACTAGAAGACCTATTAAAATTTAAGGACATAAGATACATCCTTGAGAAGTGAAAGAAGAACACATTCAATTGCAAATCAATTTTAGTGAATTAGGAGGAATATAATTTCTATACTTGAGAAATCATGCAATTCAGGATAATCATATGTGGTCCACATCAGAATGCATTTTACTCAAAAATGACCTTGGCACAAAGGCTTTGAAATATCAGAAGCGTACTTGGCATTCCATAAAATTTGCAACTTGTCGACCAAAGGGGCTAGATACAAATCCATGTTCTTCACCTAGTGATTGCCTTTTTGCACAATAAGTGCCAACATCAAATGCCCCTTCTTTATGGTCAGCCAAGGAGGAATATTGTATATTGTGACTACTACTACTAATGTCCAAAGGTATTAACACCATCCATAGCCAGCCCATTTTATCTATTTGATAGACTGGGATGTACTAATTGTCCTGCATAACCATGTGACTTATATAGCCAAACTGGTTTGAAGGACTCTCACACTGAGTGTAATCACCCACACGGAGAGGGTGTGATCTAGCGCTTCCCAATCACACTGGGCAGTTCCTCTACTAGCACCTAGTTCATAGGAGGGATCCGCCATGGAGGTGGTTGAGGACCCAGTATGGGTGGAGATAAAGGGAGTTTTTGAGCCCTATATTTCCCTTGATTGGCAAGAATGGCTCCTTGAAGCAGAGAGACCAAAATGCAAATAGCAATGTTGAATGCTACTACTGTGGTAAAATGGGTCATATAATTAAAGACTGCTATAAAAAGCAGAATGACATCATGACTAGAAAATTGCAGCAAGGTAATTATGCATCATCTAGCAGACAGAGTGATGATAGAAATGAGCATTTGTTTATAGTGCAACACATGACCAATTCTGTGACGTGCAGAGGAAATCAATGATGTGTGGTATGTTGACTCAAGTGCATCAAACCACATGACAGGTCATGCAGAATGGATGCAGGATGCAAGGAAAATGGAAAGACCAAGATTTGTGGAGACTGGTGATGATACTGCACATCCTATTGTGCAGATTGGTAAAATTCCTTTGTTTATGTAGGATGGGAAAAACAAATACCTGTCTGATGTATTTCATTTCTAAAATATCACTAAGAACCTAGTTTTTGTTGGTCAAATGGTTGAGCAAGGCTTGCAGGTCAGATTTAATTCTCATGGATGCTTTGTTGAGGATATGAAAAATAAAGGTTTCTTGATAGCAAAAGGGAAGAAGAAGGGCAGGATGTTTACGTTGGATGCGGACATGCCTAAATTGAGTGCAGCAATGTTTGCACATGGGACCGGTGTAGTTGCAGATATTGATATCTGGCATAACCGCATTGGTCATGTTAATGTACAACGACTTAAATTAATGCAAGCCCAAAATATTATTGCAGGATTGCCTAAGTTCAAGGTTGCAGAAAGGCATAAGGTATGTGAAGCTTGTCAATTTGGAAAATAGGCAAGTAAACCATTTCCTAGACATGTTCAAGAGAGTAAGAGGCCATTGCAATTAATCCACTCTGATGTGTGGACTACTAAAGCTACATCTATTGGAGGCTGTCATTATTTTGTAACTTTTATTGATGACTACAATAGAAAAGTTTGGGTGTATTTTATGAAAAAGGAAAGTGAAGTGTTTAGGCATTTCAAAGCTTTTAAAGCTATGGTTGAGAAAGAAACAGGCTTGCAAATAAAATGCCTAAGGTCAGATGGAGGGGGAGAGTACCTCTCAAATGAGTTTGCAAGGTTCCTACAGGGGCATGGCATAAAGCAGCAAGATTCATGCAGTCATACCCCATAGCAAAATGGACTTGCAAAAAGGAGAAACAGGCATATTGGAGAGGTATCTCGTGCCATGCTCAATGAAAGAGATTATTATTGGGCTGAAGCAGTTGCTTCAGTAGTCTACATAATAAACAGGATTCCCATTGCAACAATGCATGGCATGATGCCAGAGGAGAGGTATACTGGTAGGATACCAGATATTTCTCAATTGAAAGTTTTTGGTTGCATTGCCTATGTTCATGTGCCAGATGAGTTGAGATTCAAGTTGGATCCAAAAGCTGAGAAGTGCATCTTTATTGGTTATTCTCTACAACAGAAAGGGTATAGATGCTATAACCCTTCTACTCGTAAGTTTACAGTGAGCAGAGATGTTGTTTTTTATGAGATGAGTAGTTGGTATAAACTAGTAAATGTGATTGATGATGTAGATGCACAAAATGGTAATGATGCACAAAATTCACAGCAGCAGTCACAAAATATTAGTGGACCTATAGTGTCCTCTAGCAGTGGTTCACATACTTCACCGTGGACAGGCAGATTGACATCAACAGGATCTCCTCAAAGCAATGCAGATAGTGGTATGCAAGTATCACGAAAGGGAAAAGAGAAAGTAGATCAGCCCATGGTTAATGTGAATGCAGGTCACTCTTATGTGGATGGTGAATCCAGTGGCTTAGAACAGAGCCTTGATGATGAGTTGGGTATTCCTTCTATTGTTACACATGGAGTAAGGAAGACAAGGGACGTTTTGAGAGCCCCTGGTAGTGAGCCTATTTTGCGCAGGTCTACCAGAGTTAAGTATCCTATGGATAGGCTGAAATATGATGGATTTACAGCCATTCACTATGCCTATATGGTCAAAGTGATACATGAACCAGAACCCACTTCTTTTGAGCAAGTCATGGGGGAAAAAAAATGGGAGAAAGCCATGGATGAAGAAATGGATGCTTGGAAGCAAATGCTACATGGGAATCGGTGCCTTTGCCTAAAGACAAGAATGCAATTGGCTACAAGTGGGTCTTTAGTGTGAAGCACAATGCAGATGGTTTTGTGAGCAGATACAAGGCAAGATTAGTTGTCAAGGGGTATGCACAGACATATGGCAGTGATTATGAAGAAACATTCAATCCAGTTGTAAGGCTGGCAACCGTAAGAGCAGTCATTGCTATGGCTACATCAAAGGGATGGTCTTTACATTAAATGGATGTAAAGAATGCGTTGTTGCATGGTGATTTGCAAGAAGAGGTCTATATGGAGTAGCCACTAGGTTATGTTCATGCTGTTCATCCTTTGTAGGTTGAAGAAAGCCTTGTACAAGATAGGATAGTATCTTGTCACTATTGGCTTTTAGATTTCCATGGCAGATTTCTCACTTTATGTTGATGATTTGATCATCACAGGTGATAGTGATGAAGATATCCTTCATGTGAAAATGCTATTAAGGTAGAAGTTTGAGATGAAGGATTTGGGAGAGTTGCGTTACTTCTTGGGCATTGAGGTGATTAGATCCACAAGTGGGATATGGCTCTTGCAGAGGTAGTATGGATTGGACATGCTATCCAATTATGGGATGAGAGGTTGTAAGCCTATTTCAGTTCCTGCACTCTGACTATCAGTGAGAATCAGAGAAGGACCCTCCAATGACAGATGAAGATCAACAAATAGATGACGCAGCCAGACACATTCAACTGTTGCTGTGAAAGTTGCCCTGTACTTAGCTTCACATGATGAGGTAGCCACTGTAGATTGTTTCTTGCTCAGCCAGGAAATGCAAGCTTTACCCAAAAAGAAACAATTGCCACTAGTGTACTACCTAGTGTCATAATCACCAGCCCAATCTGAATCACTGTAGGCATGCATTTGCAAGTCACCCCCCCTGGGAAATAACAAGCCAAAAGACTTCATGCCCTACAAATAACGGAAGATGCGCTTAATTGCCTACCAATGCATAGTTTTTGGGCTGTGCATGTACCTGCTCACTTGAAATACTGCAAACTGAATATTAGGTCTAGTGTTGCAGAGATAAATGAGGCATCCAACAGCCTGATTGTAAAATGTGGCATCAACTGATTCTCCTGCATCATGCATTGTGAGTTTCAGCCCCGCCCCGCTCCATGGGAGTGGCTATGGGCTTACAATCATGCATGTTTAATCTGTCCAAGAGTTTTTGCACATACTTGGACTGAGACATAAAAGTGCCACGTCTCTCTTGAGAGAACTGGATCCCCAAATAGAAGTGAAGCAGCCCCAAATCTGACATGTCAAAGTTGGTCTGCAAATCAGCTTTGAAATCTGTAATATTATCTTCATTGGACCCTGTGAGCAGTAAGTCATCGACATATGACAAAGAATCCCTGAGGGATTACATTGCTAGGATTAAACACCTCAATGCCTGTTGTGAGCCATATGAGTGGATGAGGGATGAATGACTGTTGCCTCACTTCCTTATCGAATTGGCAGACTCGAAGCTATACGACCACCTCATGGTGATGAACCCCACCTCCTTTGATCTATGCAGTAAGGTAGCCATTCATATATGTGACAACATGATGGACAAAGTGAATTTGAACAAGGCCTCTGCCCCTCCAAGATAGCTCCATTGGTTAGGTCCTCGAGTGTAGCGTCAATCAAGAAGGAGGCTAACGATCCTAAAGGCTTGGATATGGGTCCAATCTATTGGATCAGCTAGGCTAGCAATGGAGGACAGGAACCTCCATGGGGGCACCGAGCAACCCCCACTTGTTTCCATGGAGAGATAATGTTTGGTGTGGGGTATGCAATAGCAACCACCCCTCCAATGAGTTCCCATGCCTAAGGGCAAGGCCAACACTCTACTGCGCAGTTCTTCAACCAACACTTGATGGACTAGGGCGATGTGAGGTAGTGGGGACTATGGACATAGTATGGGTGGTGGTAGCAGAGTTGTTGAGATATCTAGCTCCACTCATGAAATGTGAGGATGACCGTTGTGCATTTATGTCACTGACTTGTTAGCTGCAGATGTGGTTGGTACACCGCCCATGAATAATAGCTGGATGACAGCTATCTTTATGTACTCTAGTTGGTGGCTCAGTTAGTATGCCACCTAGGTTAGCTGAGTTTGGTTTGAGACCCACATATAGGGTTCACCTATTCCTTTTTTACTTAGAGAGAGTTCTTTTGGCTTTCACATCTAAGAAGAGGAAAACTATTTTCAGCCTCCACTTTGTGTATATTCCCCCATTGTGCTCAGGGGGGTCACTATGTATAAACCCTCTATATCACGTGCGTTCAAGACCTATATTTAAAATCCCTTATCTGTAAAATTTTTCATTAATAAAATGTACCCCTTTTCTATACAAATCTGTAAATTTTTTCCAAAACTACTTTAAATAGTCCCTTATGTATATTTATTTCTGTAAATTTTAGAAATAAAAAATATCCTTATGTTGAACTCACATGATAGGGTTACATATGATGAGTGACCCCCCCGAGCCATTGTGTATGTGAGAAAGCTACAAGTGAGACTCCTTACCTCTCTCCCACTCTCTTCACATGGTATCAGAGCTTAGTTCATGGTAAGGAGCTCAAGAAAGCAAACCAAGTTTGCAATGTCTTGGTAAGAGGATCAGTGTTGCTTTCCTTTTTTGAGTTTGGGAGCAAATCTCTGCAGGTAGCATAGCCGAAAAGTGCAAGAGTGCACTGGGACGCCCTTCGCAGTGCGGTGAGAGGACATTATTATTTTTTATTCGAGGCCATTTCGGGGCCCGTTTTGGTGGCGGAAGTTTCCCCACAGGCACTCAGAAAAGTGCCCTGTTTTTACTGTGCGACCACTGTTCTGCAGGTCGGTGAAAAGTTGCCACAGAAATTGCATCGTATGCCTATGCGCAGAGATATTGGGAGTGACAAAATCATTCTTATTGCCTGTTGATGCAAAATCATCACTAGGAAGTGACTATGTGGTCAAATACCACTTTCGTCAGTTTTGTAGATTTGCCCTTATGAGGCAGAAGTTGTGTTTTTTGCAGTGATAGAATATTTTTGCAATGTTCTGTAATGGCATCTGATGCTCTTTCACAGATAGTCACTGAAAAGCTTCACAAGAACAACTTCCAAGCATGGAAGTTTAGAATGATGAATTTCCTTAAGGGAAAAGGCTATTGGGAGTTCATTACTGGAGTTGAACAAGAACCAGTTATTCCTAATGTTCCCAATCAAGAGGAGTTGCAGGCATTTAAAGGATGGCATGAGAGAGCCAGAAAAGTTATGTACTAGTTGTCTATCAGTATTTAAGATTCTATGATTGTGCATATTCAGGATGCAAGCATGCTGAAGGAGGCATGGGATACTTTCACAAAAATGTATAGCACAAATACGCAAGCCAGGAAAATGTAGCTCAAGCAGGAGTTGCATAATGTGCAGAGAGAAAATATGAGCATCAATGACTACCACATGAAGGTGAAGAAGATTGCATATGCACTTGCTTCCATTGGGTTGCTGTGGAAGATGATGATTTAGTTTCTGTGACCTTGAATGGTCTAGGAAAGGATTATACACAAGTTCGGTGGACATCCATTGCCGTCTGTGAAACATTTCTTGATTTTGAGGAGCTGATTGCTCTTCTAATTTCTGAAGAGCAGAGAAATGGTGGTCCATCTTCTTCAGGAGGAACTTCAAAAGAAATTGTCTTCTACTTAAATGTTGGAAGAGGTAGAGGTAGAGGTAGAGCATGCCAATCTGGAGGCCATGGCAGAAATTAGAATATGTAGCGAATTCAAGAAAACCAATCCTATAGGATTGGAGGAGGACGTGGTAATTTTAGAGGCACGGGGAGCCAAAGAGGTCGTGGTGGATGGCAGAGAGGCCAAAATGCAAACAGCAATGTTGAATGCTACTATTGTGGTAAAATGGGTCATATGGTTAAAGACTGCTATAAAAAGCAAAATGACATCATGACTAGAAAATTGCAACAAGGTAATTATGCATCCTCTAGCAGACAAGGTGATGACAGAAATGAGCATTTGTTTATGGTGCAGCACATGACCAATTTTGTGACAAGTGTAGAAGAAAGCAATGATGTGTGGTATGTTGACTCAAGTGCATCAAACCACATGACAGGTCATGCAGAATGGATGCAGGATGCAAGGAAAATGGAAAGACCAGGATTTGTTGTGGAGATTGGTGATGATACTGCACATCCTATTGTGCAGATTGGTAAAATTCATTTGTCTATGGAGGATGGGAAAAACAAATACCTATCTAATGTATTTCATGTCTCGAATATCACCAAGAACCTGGTTTCTATTGGTCAAATGGTTGAGCAAGGCTTGCAGGTCAGATTTAATCCTCATGGATGCTTTGTTGAGGATATGAAAAATAAAGGTCGCTTGATAGCAAAAGGGAAGAAGAAGGGCAGGATTTTTACATTGAATGCTGACATGCTTGAATTGAGTGCAGTAATGTTTGCACATGGGACGGTGTAGTTGCAAATATTGATATTTGGCATAAACGCATTGGTCATGTTAATGTACAACAACTTAAATTAATGCAGGCCCAAAATATTATTGCAGGATTGCCTAAGTTTAAGGTTGTAGAAATGCATAAGGTATGTGAAGCCTGTCAATTTGGAAAACAGGAAAGTAAACCATTTCCTAGACATGTTCAAGAGAGTAAGAGGCCATTGGAATTAATCCACTCTGATGTGTGGACTACTAAAGCTGCATCTATTGGAGGCTGTCATTATTTTGTCACTTTTATTGATGACTACAATAGAAAAGTTTGGGTGTATTTTATGAAAAAGAAAAGTGAAGTGTTTGGGCATTTCAAAGCTTTTAAAGCTATGGTTGAAAAAGAAACAGGCCTACAAATAAAATGTCTAAGATCAAATGGAGGGGGAGAGTACCTCTCAAATGAGTTTGCAAGGTTTCTGCAGGAGCATGGCATAAAGCAGCAATATTCATGTAGTCATATCCCACAGCAAAATGGACTTGCTGAACGGAAAAACAGGCATATTGGAGAGGTATCTCGTGCCATGCTCAATGAAAGAGATTATTATTGGGCTGAAGCAATTGCTACAGCAGTCTACATAATAAACAGGACTCCCATTGTAGCAATACATGGCATGACACCAGAGGAGAGGTATATTGGTAGGAAACCATATATTTCTCATTTGAAAGTTTTTGGTTTCATTGCCTATGTTCATGTGCCAGATGAGTTGAGATCCAAGTTGGATCCAAAAGCTGAGAAGTGCATCTTTATTGGTTATTCTCTACAGTAGAAAGGGTATAGATGCTATAACCCTTCTACTCGTAAGTTTACAGTAAGCAAAGATGTTTTTTATGAAATGAGCAGCTGGTATAGACCAGTAAATGTGATTGATGATGTAGATGTACAAAATGGTATTGCTGCATCGATTTCACAGTAGCAATCACAAAATATTAGTGGACCTATAGTGTCCTCTAGTAGTGGTTCACATACTTTGCCATGGACAGGCAGATTGAGATCAAGAGGATCTCCTCAAAACAATGCAGATAGTGGTATGCAAGTATCACAAAAAGGAAAAGAGAAAGTAGATCAAACCATGGTTGATGTGAATGCAGGTCACTCTTCTGTGGATGGTGAATCCAGTGGCTCAAAATAGAGCCTTGATGATGAGTTGGGTATTCCTTCTATTGTTACACCTAGAGTAAGGAAGACAAGGGATGTTTTGAGAGCACTTGATAGTGAGCCTATTTTGTGCAGGTCTACCAGAGTTAAGTATCCTATAGATAGGCTGAAATATGATGGGTTTATAGCCATTCACTATGCCTATATGGTCAAAGAGATACATGAACCAGAACCCACTTCTTTTGAGCAAGCCATGGGAAAAGAAAAATGGGAGAAAGCCATGGATGAAGAAATGGATGCCTTGGAAGCAAATGCTACATGGGAATTGGTGCCTTTGCCTAAAGACAAGAATGCAATTGGTTGCAAGTGGGTTTATAAGGTGAAGCACAATGCAGATGGTATAAACTGACTTGGTAATAGTCATATAAATCAAACTTCCTACTATGCGTCTGTACATAGTAGGGTCTTCCAGAAGCTCACCTGCATTTGTGCTCAGCTTCACATTCTACTCCAAAGGAACTGAAATAGGCTTACATCCTGTCATCCCATATTTGGACAGCATGTCCAATCCATCCTGCCTCTACAAGAGTTGTATCCCACTTGGTGATCTAATCACCTCAATGCCCAAGAAATAACGCAGCTCTCCCAAATCCTTCATCTCAAACTTCTGCTTCAATAGCATTTTCACATGAAGGATATCTTCATCACTATCACCTGTGATGATCAAATCATCAACATAAATGACAAGCAGCATAATATCTTTCTCTGTTTTTCTCACATAAAGTGAGAAATCTGCCTTGGAAATCTGAAAGCCAATAGTGACAAGATACTGTCCTATCTTGTCAGACCATGCTCTAGGTGCTTGCTTCAAGCCATATAAGGCTTTCTTCAACCTGCAAACAAACTCAGGATGAACAGCATGAAGATAACCTGGTGGCTGCTCCATAAAGACCTCTTCTTGCAAATCACCATGCAAGAAGGCATTCTTTACATCCATCTGATATAAACACCATCCCTTTGATGCAGCCATAGCAATGACTGCTCTTACAGTTGCCATCCTTGCAACCGGACTGAATGTTTCTTCAGAATCAATGCCATATGTCTATGCATACCCCTTGACAACTAATCTTGCCTTGTATCTGTTCACAGAACCATCTGCATTGTGCTTCACCTTATAAATCCACTTACAGCCAATTGTATTCTTGTCTTTAGGCAAAGGCACCAATTCCCATGTAGCATTTGCTTCCAAGGCATCCATTTCTTCATCCATGGCTTTCTCCCATGGCTTGCTCAGAAGAAGTGGGTTTTGGTTCCTGTATCACTTTGACCATATAGGCATAGTGAGTGGCTGTAAATCCATCATATTTCAGCCTATCCACAAGATACCTAGCTCTGGTAGACCTGCGCAAAATAGGCTCACTTCTAGGTGCTCTCAAAACATCCCTGGTCTTCCTTAATCCAGGTGTAACAACAAAAGTAATAACCAACTCATCATCAATGCTCTGTTCTGAGCCACTGGATTCACCATCCACATAAGAGTGACCTGCATTTACATCAAACATGGGCTGATCCATCTTCTCTTTTCCTTTTCGTGATACCTCCATACCACTATCTGGATTGGTTTGAGGAGATTCTCCTGATCTCAATCTGCCTGTCCATGGCGAAGTATGTGAGCCACTAGAGGACACTCCAGGTCCAGTAATATTTTGTGATTATTGCTGTGAATTCTGTGCAGCATTACCATTTTGTGCATCTACATCATCAATCACATTTACTGGTTTATACTAGCTGCTCATCTCATCAAAAACAACATCTCTGCTCACTGTAAACTTATGAGTAGAAGGGTTATAGCATCTATACCCTTTCTGCTACAAAGAATAACCAATAAAGATGCACTTCTTAGCTTTTGGATCCAACTTGGACCTCAACTCATCTGGCACATGAACATAGGCAATGCAACCAAAAACTTTCAAATGAGGAATATCTGGTTTCCTACTAGTATACATCTCCTCTGGCGTCATGCCATGTATTGCTACAGTGGGAGTCCTATTCATTATGAAAGCTGATGTAGCAACTTCTTCGGCCCAATAATAATCTGATAGGTCTTTTTCATTTAGCATGGCCCGAGATACCTCTCCAATATGCTTGTTTTTCCTTTCTGCAAGTCCATTTTGCTGTGGGGTATGACTGCATGAATATTGCTACTTTATGCCATGCTCCTGCAAGAACCTTGCAAACTCATTTGAGAGGTACTTTCCCCCTCCATTTGACCTTAGGCATTTTATTTGCAGGCCTGTTTCTTTTTTAACCATAGCTTTAAAAGCTTTGAAATGCCCAAACACTTCACTTTTCTTTTTCATAAAGTACACCCAAACTTTTCTGCTATAGTCATCAATAAAAGTGACAAAATATTGACAGCCTCCAATAGATGCAGCTTTAGTAGTCCACACATCAGAGTGGATTAATTCCAATGGCTTCTTACTCTCTTGAACATGTTTAGGAAATGGTTTCCTTGCCTGTTTTCCAAATTGACAAGCTTCACATACCTTATGCATTTCTGCAACCTTGAATTTAGGCAATCCTGCAACAATATTTTGGACATGCATTGATTTAAGTCGCTTTACATTAACATGACCAATGCGTTTATGCCAGATATCAATATCTGCAACCACATCGGTCCCATGTGCAATTGCTGCACTCAATTCAGGCATGTCCGCATCCAACGTAAACATCTTGCCCTTCTTCTTTCCTTTTGCTATCAAGCGACCGTTATTTTTCATATCCTCAACAAAGCATCCATGAGGATTAAATCTGACCTGCAAGCCCTGCTCAACCATTTGACCAACAAAAACCAGGTTCTTGGTGATATTCGGGACATGAAATACATCAGATAGGTATTTCTTTTTCCCATCCTGCATAGGCAAAGGAATTTTACCAATCTGCATAATAGGATGTGCAGTATCATCACCAGTCTCCACAAATCCTAGTCTTTCCATTTTCCTTGCATCCTGCATCCATTCTGCATGACGTGTCATGTGGTTTGATGCACCTGAGTCAACATACCACACATCATTGCTTTCTTCTGCACTTGTCACAAAATTGGTCATGTGCTACACCATAAACAGATGCTCATTTCTGTCATCACCCTGTCTACTAGAAGATGCATAATTCCCTTGCTGCAATTTTCCATTCATGATGTCATTCTGCTTTTTATAGCAGTCTTTATCCATATGACCCATTTTACCATAGTAGTAGCATTCAACATTGCTGTTTGCATTTTGGCCTCTCTACCATCCACCACGACCTCTTTGGCTCCCCCTACCTCTAGAGTTACCATGTCCTCCTCCATAGGACTGGTTTTCTTGAGTTTGCTGCATATTTGGATTTCTACCATGGCCTCCAGATCGGCCTACTCTACCTCTACCTCTACCTTTTCCAGCATTTGAGTAGAACATAGTTTCTTTTGAAGTTCCTCTTGAAGAAGATGCACCACCATTTCTCTGCTCTTCAGAAATTAGAAGAGCAAACAACTCCTCAAAATTAGGAAATTTTTCACGGACGGCAATGGATGTCCAGAACTGTGCATAATCCTTTCCTAGACCATTCAAGGTCACAGAAACTAAATTATCATCTTCCACTAGCGACCCAATGGAAGCAAGTGCATTTGCAATTTTCTTCACCTTCATGTGGTAGTCATTGATGCTCATATTTTCTCTCTGCACATTGTGCAACTCCTGCTTGAGCTACATTTTCTTGGCTTGCATATTTGTGTTGTACATTTTTGCCAAAGTATCCCAAGCCTCCTTTGGCATACTTGCATCCTGAATATGCACAATCATAGAATCTGAATTACTGATAGATAGCCAGTACATAACTTTTTTGGCTCTCTCATGCCATCCTTTAAATGCCTACATTTCCTGTTGATTAGGAACATTAGGAAGAACTGGTTCTTCTTCATTTCCTGTAATGAACTCCCAATAGCCTTTTCCCATAAGGAAATTCGTCATTCTAAAGTTCCATGCTTGGAAGTTGTTCTTGTCAAGCTTTTCAATGACAATCTATGAAAGAGAATCAAATGCCATTATAAGACACTGCAAAAAAGAGAGCTTCTGCCTCACAAGGGCAAATTTGCAAAACTAACGAAAGTGGTATTTGACCACACAGTCACTTCCTAGTCACGATTTTGCATGAACATGCAATAAGGATGATTCTGTAACTCCCAATATCTCTGTGCATAGGCATACGATGCAATTTCTGTGGCTACTTTTCATCGACCTGTAGAGCAGTGGTCGCACAGCAAAAATAGGGCCTTTTTCACAGTGCTTGCGAAGAACTTTTGCCGCTAAAACGAACCCCGAAATGGCCTCGAAGGGCGTCTTAATCTGAGACAATGCACTCTTGCACTTTCCAGCTATGGTACCTGCAAAGATTTACTCCCAAACTCGAAAAAGGAAAGCAACACTGATCCTCTTACCAGGACACCGTGAACTTGGTTTGCTTTCTTGATCTCCTTACCATGAACCAGGCTCTGATACCATGTGAAGATAGTGGGAGAGAAGGAAGAGTCTCACTTGTGGCTTTCTGACATACACAATGGGGGAATACACACAAAGGTGGAGGCTAAAAACAGTTTTCTCTTCTTTGTTGTGAAAGCCGAAAGAACTCTAGTACAAAGAAATAGAAGAACCCTATATGTGGGTCGCAAAACCAAACTCAGCTAACTAAGGTGGCATACTAACTGAGCCATGAACTAGAGTACATAAGGATAGCTATCATCCAGCTATTATTCATGGGCAGTGTACCAACTGCATCTGCAGCTAACAAGTCGGTGACATAAATGCACAATGGTCACCCTGGCATATCACGAGTGGAGCTCAATATCTCAACAACCTATTCCTTTTGTACTTCGAGAGAGTTATTTTGGCTTTCACAACTAAGAAGAGGAAAACTGTTTTCAGCCATCACCTTTGTGTATATTCCCCCATTGTGTATGTGAGAAAGCTGCAAGTGAGACTCCTTACCTCTCTCCCACTCTCTTCATAAGAGTTGGCTGAACTAGAGCTAGCCATGGGACCACTTTGAGAGATTTGGGGGTTAGGTGGGGCTATTAGGGCTAATGGGAGTCTCATTTGATACATGGGTTGGGGAAGGGACCTCAAAAATCAGCATGGGGAGGTATCATGGTTTCCCCAGCTATGGTAGTGTGCGCAGTAGAATGCCAGCCTTGCCCTTGCATGGCACTCATTGGAGGGGTGGTTGCTATTGCATACCCCACACCAGACATTGTCTCTCCATGGAAACAAGTGGGGGTTGCTCGGCGCCCCCTTGGAGGTTCCTGGTATGCAATAGCAACCACCCCTCCAATGAGTGCCCAGGGCCTAAGGGCAAGGCCGGCACTCTACTGCCACACTGCCATATCTGGGGAAACCATGATAGCTCCCCATGCCGATTTTTGAGGTCCCTTCCCCAACCCATGTATCAAATGAGACCCCCATTAGCCCTAATAGCCCCACCTAACCCCCAAATCTCTCAAAGTGGTCCCATGGCTAGCTCTAGTACAACTTTGCTACCACCACCCATACTACGTCCACAGCCCCCGCTACCTTGCATCGCCCCAGTCAATCAAGCATTGGTTGAAGAATTGCCCAACGACTGGGAGGAAATGGATCCTGAACATGGACCTTACGATTACTAACCCTATAAGGAGGGAAGTGGTACCCTGATTGACTACCTCCTGCTAGAGGATCAACAAGTCCCCGTATTCCAAACTACCCCCATAAATGCAAGGGCGAGAGATCTAAACTCAATTGCTCAAAGACCCCCGCTCCAATGTTACACCTACCAGGGTCCCCATAGAGCAAGTGAATGCCCCTACCGAGGCACTTCAAACCCTCCACTATCCTGTTTCAAATGCCAGGGCCCACACTTCCTGAAGGACTATCCATATAGGGATCGTACACCCACCGCCCCACCAACCACAACCAGTCCCACCCCTTTATGTGTAGGATGTGGAATGGAGCATCTATTCCAGGACTACCCCACAAGGAGACCAACCACTCCACTCATCCCGTGAAAGAGCAACAACCTGAATTTCCTTAGCATCGAACAAGGCCATGTGGCTGCAGTGCCACTACAAGTCATTACGAGGATGCAAGCCAAGGCAGTAGGCAAGGCAATGAGGAAGCTCAAAAAGAAGGGTAAGGTATCACCGTTGCCCCATCCCAAGATTCCCCCACAGCCTCTAGCTCAATCTAAGAAGGCCATTCGAGTAGGTGATGGTTCCCGACCAGGTGCTCAGGATGGGGTTCTGATGAGGAGACAACTACTCTTGCCACCTCCTCTGCTTCCGAATAGTCTTCCACCCAGGGTGACCCTGAGGTACCTCTGATCCTAGAAGTGAACAAACCAATGCACGCCCATGGCTTGAACCCTCACCCACCTATAAGGAGGCCTATCATGACCCGGTCTTAGAAAAGCAATACATAAAGGATGCCCAAAACTTGGTACGAGATTGCCAGGATAAGTTCGAGCGTCGACTAAAGGCCAGTAGGGGGTCTATTCATTCAGCCCATCTGATGGGCCATCGAGGGGCAAAATTGCTGAGTGGAAGAAGAAAAACACCTCAGCTTGGAGTAGTTGAGAGCTCCGGATCTGATGCAGAAGATGTTTCAAGAAGACACAGTGTTGCATAATCTATAGGACAAAGGAGACCTGTATGGCTTCAATGACACGTTGTCCATGGAGAAAGAATTTCACCAGAACCCTGTGATAGTGTCGGGTTGGTTGCTTTCTTATTGACAGAGGTGAAAATGCCAATCGCTTCTCTGCTAAGAGGAAATCCCATCCTATAGACTGATCTATCCAATTGGATGAACAGACCATTCCAACCTCCAACCCTTGCCAGCCCTAAGCCCACAACCAATCAATGTTAGAAAAGGGGAAAAACCTACCCAAGGTTCCCATCAACAAGCTAGGCCAGTATTTCAAGGGTGTGACACAAACACCCCCATCCCCATAGTCTACCAAAACTAGAAGGTGGAAGCCATCCTAAATGGGGGAGAAGGAGTGAGTGTCTCCACCAAGGAATGCTGGGAGAAATGGGGAAAACCCACACTCGAGTAGACCCATCTAGTAGTAAAGCTAGCCGATGGGGGAGCCGTTGAACCCCTAGGAGTGTTGACGGGAATAAACATTAACGTATTTGGATTCATGTACCCCATCAGGTTCGTGGTCATGGACTTCACTTGACAGCCATATGAAGCTATTGTGGTCGGTCTCAACGGTGACTCACGTGTCGTGGAGTAGTTGAGGATATGCTGACGGAGCTTCCACTCCTGGCTACTCCTTGTGGGAGCAATGCATAGCGCAAGTGTCACTCAAGCAGACTTCAGATTGTTGGAATGTGGTTTCACGCGAGAAAGAGGGAAGGGGAAGAGGGGAGGGGAGAGGGAGAAGGAGGGAGAAGGGAAGAGGAGGAAGGGAAGAAGGAGAAGGGAGTAAAGGGGAATAGACTGACAACCACAAAGGCACTACAATGGAAACAAGAGAACACCCAAAACACTCTCTTGGAAGAGAAGAACGAGCTTGTATTCAAACTTGTGCAAACAACAACTCCCTAATTACCTAACCTCTCCTCACTGTCTGCTCCAACTCCTCTCCTCTCCCTCAACTCACCCTTTGCACAAGCCCCTCCTTTCACTCCCCTCCACTCTCTCCCGAATCAGCCACCTCCCCTCGACTTAGCCCCCCCTTCCCTGCCTCATCCCCCCCCTTGTAAATGTCTCTCCCTTCGCTTAGCCCCCCCTCCCCTCTACCTTCCTTTACCCAATCACTATCTCTCTCTCAGCCTCCCACTCACTCCCTTTGCTCTATCTATCTTCTCTCTTCCCTTGCCTTCTCTCCCTCCACTTAGTACCAAAAACCTTTCAAAAAAGCAAAGAAATCATGATTAAAAGAAAAGGGAGTGGAAGAAAGGTAGAGCAAGGAGGGAGAGAGTGCAGGGAGTATGGAGGGTGTGACTTGGTTGGGGACATGGGACTTGAGGCATCCATATATTGGCAAGTGAGATGGTTGGAACTTTTGCAAAGGTGGAAACTTCCAAATTTTGTATCTTGATCACACTTATATTTAGCTTAACTTTTCCCCTGTGCAAGGCTACTAATACTAATCCAAGAATTAAAAAACTGATCATGGGGGCCTATTCAAACTATTGGGTATTTCCATGGGCTTTGATGTTAGTATGAAGGAAAGACAAAATTGTTTCTTTAATAGATTTAGAGGTAAAATAGATAAATGGAGGGGTTTCCAAGCTAATCTAGCTAGAAGAAGGGTACTCTTAAAAAATTGCATTTACCCCATCCCTATCATTTACCTCTCCTATTGGTGCCATTCAAAAACAAGGCTTGAGAAGTTCATTGCTATGAAGAACTTTTTGTGGGGAGGTAATGGCAATAGAAGAAGAATTCCTAAGGTAATATGGTCTTTCTGTACAAGACCAAAAGTTGAGGGAGGAATGGGTGTGGTAGACATTTTAGTAACAACTTACAAATTTTTAAAAACATGGGTGATCAAAGCAATTGTTCATCCCAACATGGACTAGGTAAATCTCCTTTTGAGAAACTGCAAGTATGTTATGAGGAAAAATTACCCAAGGCTTTCTATTTTATGCAATCATGAACCTTGTCAGACAAAGTTTGGAAACCTTTATGGTGAGCAAGTAAAGAGTTAAAATGTTTTTTATGGGAAGGTTTCCTTTATGGGCTTTGATTCCATCTAGGTTTCTGTCTTCTTCAAAAACAATACTCTTAATGAATCAGATATTTTGAAAGCTTGAAGCTTGTTTAAAATAGGACTCTAGACTTAGGATCAATTATGGCAAAATAATGATTTCAGATGGAAAACTTGGATGGACATCAAAAGGGAATTCAAGATTACAAACCAGGACCAGGAATTGGCTATGAGCTTCATACAGTTATGGAATCTTACATGGGAAGGAGGTAATGTCTTAAATATCCCCAAAGAGGTCCGGCGGGACAGTCTCACCGTCTCCTAATTCCAACTCCTTGTAATGATATAGAAGACATACTTCAAACTCTCAATCTCAGGTGGAAAATAGTAGATTACAATTTTAAGTGGAAACACAATTTTTTTCTAATATGGAAAAGGAAAATACCAAAAAAAATATCCAATGTGTTTTGGCTCATCCTTCATAAGTCAATGTGGACTAATTGTAGAATTGAAAGGATTGGCAAAGGCAATGGACATTGTAAAAGATGCCTTGACCACAAAGAGATCTTTTTTACCTTTTGATCACTTGTTACCTTTTGATTACTTGTCCTGGAGCCAAAAACGTATGGAAGTTTGTGCAAATTCAAGTAGGGAAATTGATAAATTGGAAAATAATTTTGCTTTGGGACTCTCTTAGAATGCCTTATTCTTCTTGGGTTGTAATAAGAGCTCATGCCTTATGGTTTATTTGGATTGCTAGAAATACCCTTTAGTTTAATGATGAGTCTTTCAATGCTATTGATCTCTTTTCTCAATGGTTTAGCAAAAATGTCTCTCTTTTCTAGAAATGATTTCTTCAAGAGGCTGATAGCTACTAATATGCTATTACACTGACTTCTTAGGCTAAAAGTGGTTCCTTGACTAGTACATTTTTAACTACAGTGATGCTCTGGCATAGCTACAGGAAGAAGTGGAATATCACAGGACTTTTAGTAGCTACAAAGATATTATACAGGGTCTTCAAAACAAAGTTATTTCCCACTTACCTAGTGCCAGCAAGATTTTTGTCAACAACTACAAGCTCTTTTGACAATGGATTGAGAACTGGTGCCTGCTATCTTTGTATGTTTACATGCTGAATGTTATTATGAAGAGAGTGGGAGAGAGGTAAGGAGTCTCACTTGTAGCTTTCTCACATCTCTCTCTCTCTCATAGTGCGTGAAGCCACATTTACTAACTCCCCTCACACGCACAGACACACACGTGTGAACACATGTATGTGCGTGCACACACATATACACATGCACACATACACACAACCACACACCTACACACACATACACACATAACATCACAAACACATATATATAATTTTTAAATATGTATATTATATATATATAATTTTTATATATAATATGTATATATCTATTATTTTTAAATATGTATATATAGAAATTATATATAATACATATAGCTATATCTATACTACGAAATCTAGAAACTATGGCACTAGCACATGAGATTGCTCAAAATTTTGATAAAGTTCAGTCTGACCCCGCTTCAAAGAAGATGATTGTCCCTCTGCAACCCCCTCAATTCTTGCAACAACAACCTGGGGGGTCCAACTCAGGGGCATACCCCCACCCCTCATCAGGGATGTATCCACCACCTCCACCTGAAATGTATGGTTCTCCTGTAGGTGCTTACCCTCAACAAGGTGTATATCCTCACCCTCCACTTGGAAGATTTCCCCAGCCTCGTCGCCCATGAG
Organism: Dipteris shenzhenensis; assembly: GCF_047967505.1. Lineage (NCBI taxonomy): Eukaryota > Viridiplantae > Streptophyta > Polypodiopsida > Gleicheniales > Dipteridaceae > Dipteris > Dipteris shenzhenensis. The sequence goes on from NC_141614.1 coordinate 37,909,163, forward strand.
CCCCCCTCCTTCCTACTCCCTTGGCCCCTTGCTAAAGAACCCGAAGTCAATTACCTAGCCAAGGCCCTGAATGAGATCTTCGGCTTGAGATGGGGGGCATCAAAAATCAAGCCAATCACCCTCCAAGAGAACGGTGTGCTACGAGTGCCACCAGAAGGGTCATTATCACATGGAATGTCCCAATATTCCAAGGGTGAATCTTCTAAGTAAATCAGGCACTGAGGATTTTCAAACTTTTGGCCTTATACAAGTCACCTTTTGAAGCGAGGGCCAACCCTTTTCCTTTTTAGCACTCTCCCTCACTTTACAACCATGGGCTCTTGGGCTTGTAGGGTGCCAAGGCATATTGCTATTATTACCGACTCTTCCTACTAGCATAAATAGCGCTTGTGTTAACCATATTAAAGCACTTGGGACAAAACCTGGAATTAGGAGGTGGTCCTACCGGTTCCCAAATAGTGCTTGTGTTAGCCTGTCCACTCCTAGGCTCTGGTGATTTGGGACTCAAACTCCCTGGGTGCCCTCACACCTTCACGTGTTTAGTGTTTGAACCTCATGAATGCAGCTCAAAACCTGGAATGACGAGGCTAGGCTTCCGTGAGACACTCAAAGGTACTCCTGAATGTTGCTGGGAAGCCTTTTCTTTGGAATATTTGGGGAACAAACTCCCTGAGTTTGAGCTGTATGTCTTCCCTGGGGCTATTTTCATCGGTGTCGCTATTTCCTGTTGATGTGGAGCTGAACAGTGCAAGGTGCATGCACTCTTTGTGGTCTAGAAGCTTGCATCTCATTGTTTCTACACCTCCTTGTTCTAGGTGGGGGCAACTGGAACATACGACCTCTGCACTTGCGTGGAATCTTTAGACTTTTGGGCAGCAGCAAGCCTGGGGTATTTGGGGATCAAACTCCCTAATTTCAACTATACTCCTTCCATGTGCACATTGCTTGTAATCATTAACCTTGGTGTATTTGGGTATCAAACTCCCTTGAGCTTGTCTTGTTGAAGTAGATCATTTGGCTTAGTCACATTTACTCATTGATTACCTTGCATTTGGTGGTTGTATACTCTGGATGTTAACATGCCCCCTTTCATGTTGTTGATCCGTAGCCGCACTGGAGGAAGGTGGTGAAGAGGACTGACTGCAGGATGGCATAGTGGTCGAGCTACGTGGATGTGAGGCAAGCGAGGTACGAGTGGTATTTCCAAAATGGATGGCATGCATATCCTCGTAAGTGTGGAGGTGATGCACGTGGAGGTTGCGTACTTGGAGGTAGAGGCGGAGGTTTTGGAACTGAGTTGGACCAACTTCGGGGTTGAAGACAATTTTATTGGTCAAATTGTGAATGCGGTCATTGATGCGGCGACTGTGGGCGGGAAGATCGTGGAGTAAGAGGATGAGGCGATTGAAGTGGATGGCGCAGACGATAGTTGGTGGAGCCGTAGGTGTCATTGAATGACTGGAGGTGAAAGCAAAATCCTTCGTGCTTAGGAAAATTGTACAACACATTGGGGTCCTATTGGAGATCTCAAAAGGTGGCCCAAGTCCAATATCATTCCATGGGCATGTAGAGTGGGTGGACTCGATGATCACTGGGCGTGCTATGGAAGCAGCGCCAAAATTTCTCCAGCTTTAAAAATGGGAGGCACGAATTGGGCTATAGACTGGCATTTGCATCGGTCACAGGGATGGGGGCATCGGGGGCGAGGTTGTATCCTCTTGTGCGCTTGGGATGCGCTTGGCACCAGTCGTCGAATGACTACATTATGAACTGTGTGAGAGGGAGCACCTCTAGAATTTTGTACAGATGGAGGTTGGAGCCCTCGAGTTGGCACTTCCAATGGTGCATTAGTGCACTATCCAATAATTCTTAGAATGACTGCAAGTATGGACGCCAATAAACATCCTCAAGAGGAGACCTTCAGGCTTTGTGAGTTGCATCACTTCATCGTCCATGAGATAATTGAGGGACTCAGTGATGACACGACACTAGCATTGAAAATTGAGAAGAATGGGATGAGCGGATAGGGTTTGGAGATCAGAGGGGCGAAGAAGAGATAGGGAGGTGGGCTGAAGGTCAAGAGAAAAATAAGACATAGCTAAGATGGAGCGGCAGTGGTTGGGATTATGACAAAGAATAGTTTGAAGGGTGTTGGGCAGTAGTGGAGTAGTGAGGTCTAGGTGGAAGGGAAGGTTTTGTGTGTGCAATGCATTGAAGTGCATTTGGAGGGTATGAGTGATGGTGCGGGGTGCAAGTGTATACGTGGCTAACTGTGCAAACACCTCCCGATACATTGTGAACTGTTACTCGTGGTCTTCTAACCTTGACTCTTCGGAGTGGCCCGTGGTGCACTGTCTTTCAATCTCTTGTTGGAGGGAGATCGTGAGGCTCTTCTCTTGTGCCAGGAGATCCTCTAGGGAGCAGATTTATTTATCATGGGTCTCTTGGGTGTGGGAATACCGCTGCTCTACCTTTGCTTGCTACTCCAATGTCGTGCATAGGGTTGACTCTGCCTTTTCTTCCTGCTACATAAACATCTGGACCAGGGATTCGCTAGTGGCAAGGTCATCTTTTACTTTTGTTAGAGTGAGCTTAAGCTCTTCCACCTTAGCCTGATATTTATTGGCTCGATTTAGTGTGGCATGGCATGTTGCTTGAGCTGCGAGCATTGTCGACTAGCTTTCCTGTGCCAAGAGCTGGCCTTGGATGAGGTTGGAGGAGAGTTGTGAGGCTTGCTCCTGCCTCCTTTGTAAAGTCGTACGGGCGACTTGTAGTAGTTGTGCCATGGATTCAAAGAGATTCATCTCCATGACATCGGCGTGTGACAACTATTCTGTCATCATATGGCTATAGCTGCCTCCTATTGCCCTATATTAGGGAGCGTTACAAAATTGTATGGCCTCTTCTAGGCTTGCCCATGGCGTGGAAGAGGTGCCTGTGGCAAAGGACGTTGTCTCCTGAGCGGTGCTCAAGACTGAGATGAAGGGTGCAGGAGGGGTTGTCAGCATAGTTTTGGCTCCTGTATGGAGGCTAATTTTGATGGTGTCATCGCCATGGAGGTCTTCAATGAGAATAGGCCCTCCTTGCACGTATTTTCCCTTATCCTGAGGACCTATCCGCTACATACGTAGTTGTCATTACACGAATTCATGCAACTAGCTTTCCTCATATTGGTTGAGCAGTTAACTTGGTTCTGGTTGCACCTGGGTGACGGGAGTGGCACTTGCCATTGTCCCTGATCTTTGGGCCTTGTTTCTGTCTAATCTTGCTTGGTCTGTATGGGACCGATGGTAGATTTCTCAGCGAGTCCAAAGCCGATGGGCGGATGCTGACTTTTTAGGTAATACAGGACCGGCATATATAACATGGGATTGTCGATGACATCCCTATGGATGCTGAGATCATCTCTCATTTGGCTACAGTAGTTGTCAGCCCAGTTTGTCACCTGAAGGTTCACCATCCTTAGCAAGATATTGGGCACAATGGATTGATGATGATTCGTGTATTTCACTTGAGTGAGCCATTGCAGGGCTCTTACTGGGAGCTCTACCTCAGGCCTACCTCAGGCTTGTAGATGGTGGTGAACTGGATGCAGCCTCTGCACTTATGGCGGTCATAGGGACAGACCGTCTTTAAGGAGTTGAGGCTCTTCTTTTGCTTGGAATATTTTTTTTCCACCACTGGCAGGTTGAATTTACTTCCCACACCATGTTCTGATTTATTTGGTAGTGGTTGGGGTTGCCGGCTGCATCACACAAGACACCAATGTTGGTGTTGTTGCAGTATGTCATGAGGAACTCAGCGCATAGCTTCATGTCCAAGTGGCATGGGAAACAGGCTACTACTCTTCCCAATCCTGAAAAGTTAAGGGCTTCCATGACTGCTGGGTCTTGGAAAGCAACATATGTTGTTGCGGTGTGGTAGTGGAGGGTGTAGTCCCAACCCTTGAAGGCAAAGCACGAGTGGATCATGCAAGCATCTAGCTCTTGGAGCCAAGCTTCTCCCAATGGTAGTATCTTGTATTCGCCAGCGGTTGGCGCCGGGCCCTGCGCTTCCATGTTTTCATGGGGGTTGTGCTTGCTATGGTTGGCTCTTCTTGAGTAGCCTGTTTGGGGGAGGTTTCTTCGTGTTATAAGTCCTCTGAGGGTATTTCATCCGGCATTCGAATTGTGACTGAAGGAGTACTCTGAGAATCTGATGGGCCAGTGGCCTCTAGAATAGGGCAAGGGTGGAGATCCAGGTGAGTCTCAAATTCGAAAAAGTCATGTTGGGACTCCATGGCAAACAAAAGTGGAAGTTGCATGACAAGGGAATAAATGGATGAGAAAGAACAGGAGGACATCAATTTGCTGGTGGGGATGGAGAGGAAGTGGGCAGGAAATTGTCAGATTTTTGGATAAATTTTGATAGAGTTTTGCTGCAACAGCTATGGTCGACGATTATCGGTGTTGAATTTGATGGCGATGGTCGGTGGTGAACTTTGATAGTGACGATCGGTGGCCAACTTTGATGGTGACGATCGATGTGAAGTATCTTAGGCCGTGGTCGGCGTGGTACCCAAATGGCGACGACCCAGCGGGGATCATGATCGCAATGATCGGCGACGAACCTTTCAGCGATGGTTGGCGGTGAACTCTTCAGTGACGATCAGTGGAGAACTTTTTAGTGACGGTCAGTGGTGAACTCTTCGGCGACGGTCGATGGTGAACTCTTCAATGATGTTCAGTGGGGTGGTGAGACTGTGTGGAAAAATAGGAAAAGGAGAAGGAAGGAGGAGTGGGGTGGGGAAAATGTGGATGGAGCGAGTGCACTTGTGTTGTGCAACATGATAATGAGGTCCGCATGAAAGAACATGAGCACTTGTAAAAAATGCAAGAACGGGGACTCTAGTCACCTAGTGCTAACATGGTGTGTGTGCATGTGGTGTGTTCGGTAGAGACTAGTGTGCTACTGGTGCGTCAGGAGAGATGCCTACCGTACTGACTCACCTAGACCTAGATGTGATGATTATGATGAATGCGGTTGAGGCGAACGTTGTACTACACTGTAGGGAGTAAGGAGCCATGTAGAGTACGTGTCCAACTTGTTCTTTACCTTGGATGCCAGAGGCACCTTTGTGTCAGACTTTGTTGTTGTTGTGGGCTCCGACGTCAAGTGTCCGTCCCCATGGCGAGGTTCTTGTGTAACTCTTTGTGGGGTGGAATTGGGTTCCTGTGGGTTCTCTCTACTGGTGGTGACAACGCTTGTGTTGAGTTGGACTGCCCATGGCACCATTGCATATTCGGTACCTTGAGGTTGGCCTATTGTGTCCGGATTGTTGGCAGGTTCTTGTGGTGCTATATCCTATGAGGACATAGGTTCTTGTGGTGCTACCTTCGTCGCCTTTGGGGTTTTCTTTGCAATGTCTTCTTCTAGATCTAGGTGACTTTGTTGCCCTAGCCAGCTGAGCAGGCGGTGTTGTTTGAACTATTGGTGATGCGTGGTGGTGGATGAGGCATGAGCGTTGGGTGCGGTTTCCTCCAAGTAGTGCATGTGTGTGGGGGAAGTGATCTCGAGGTGGCTGGAGCTGCTGATGCTGTGTTATTGCTCTCCACGGGCTTCGGTTCCGATTGAAGTGATGTTGGCCGATGAGGATATCATCTTGTACTTGTAGCTCTCGAATTTCTTGAGCAGAGGATGGTGGCGTGGGTTAAGTGTGCAATGGCATTGGTTTACCACTACGGCAAGCTTTGTGCTCCTTTTCAGCTAGGCCCTGAGGCGGTGTGCTAGTGGAAGCTAGGGCTTCCGGTTGGCTTTGCTGCATCACTTCCTTGTCATGAATCGGTGAGATCAAGCCAGAAGGGGGGGGCTTGGTCTGCACAGTGGGACTACCACTGTTTGACCACCATTGGTAAGCGAAGCAATTTGGTCATGCCAGTCGACTTGGTAGTTCATGGCGTAGCACCAGGTTCTTCTTAGAATAATCTGCTCTTTGGTGGCTTCTATAGGGATAACATAAAATCATGTATCCATAGCTTGGCAAACAACTTCATAAGCATATGCCTATGCCTATGCCTATGCTTATGCTTATGCTTATGCATGAGCATATGCTTTCTCTCTTTTTCTCTTATGCATATGCTTTCTCTCTTTTTTCTCTTATGCATATTTGGTTCTTTTCCCCTCTTTCAATCTCTTTTCCCTTTTCTTTCTCTTCTTTTTCCCTCTCCTTCTCTTATGCTTCTCTTATGCTTCTCCTTCTCTTATGCATATGCTTTCTGCTTCTTACCCGCTCTTGTTTTTTGTTTTTTGTTTTCATGTTTGGGTCTACGTTTGTCCAATGCCCCCAAAGTAGACATGGGATCATGTCGAGTACGGAAACCCTCATAGGAGGAGACATCATGATCTCTATTCTCTAGAGGACTTTGATTCCACTTAGGTGACACCTCAGGGGAGTACCCCTGTGACTACCCGTGGCCCAACTCCTCTCGGACATAGCACTATGACTACCCCTCAGTGAACTCATTTGCTAGCAGCTCATGGCTTTGTTGGGAGTCCCGACGAGTTTGTCGCATAGATGACCGATGCAGAGGTAGCGAGATTCTTCTCTCTGCTATCCCAGAGGACCTTAGCAAATCCCTCTCCTATACCGATGGATGGGCCCACTGTCCAGCCATCCCCTCTAGCCCCTTCGACTGAGGGGTCATAACATGGGCATGCCCATCATAAGGGAAGGAAGGGCAGGAGGGGTCACTTATGTTGTGCTGACTCAGGAGATATAGACAAGTCAGCACACTCACATCCCTACAAGTCGCCACTTGGTCTCGAGACCCAATACCAGTTAGGTCCCTTGCTCTCTCCTACTCCCACTACTACTCCTCATTCCATAAGCACTCGCACAAACACCACTCGCTCTGACTCTGCCACTACCATGAGTCCTCTTTACCCATTCAAGGACCTGTCCTATGAAATCACGGTTGCTAGAGAGATAATAGAAAATAAAAAGAGCACAGCAATGATGGCCACCATGAGGCGGTTGATGATGAGCCACCACTTCAGGAGCGGCATAGCTACTAGCTGGCGGTACAAAGATGAGGGAAAGAAGTAGGCAGTCATCGATAAATTGAAAAGACAATATCCTATCCCTCCAAATTGGGAGTTCAATTTGGATTACTTGAAAGGGCGCATGGGGGTCCTCTTGAAGCATTGTAGGTCAACCTTTGCATACTTCCATCGCAAAGGGGAAGGCTAAACCCAGCTGAGCAGACAAAGTTGATTCGAAGTTTTTCAAGAAGTAGTACACGGACCATGCCGAACTGTTCGAGGGTCAGAGCAGGGCTTCTGGGGGTTAAAGGTCACTGTGCCTTTACCCCGGTTATGTACAATACTCAAACACATATATAAATGAATGAAAAAGAAGATTAGGGTTCCATTCTTGCTTCCGTTGAGAGCACTCTCAGCTGGTATCAGAGCCCGGGTGATCTAGCTGAGCGTGTGTGAATGCTTGAAGCTCAGCAGCTCTGTGGGAGGAAGGAGAAGCTTTGTGGGAAGCTTTGTGGGTGACTTTACTTGCATCCGAGTGTGCAAAGACCTTGGAGGAACCTTTGGAAAAGTCACTTTGGCTTTACGAAGTGGTTTTGAGAGCCTGTTAAGAGTTTTCAAAGAAAAAGTCGTTTTTTGAGCTTTTCCCTGTTCCGTTCGATGACAGAGACTCCGTATTGACTTGTAGAGGCAACTATTGCTTGCTTTTGGTGTCCACATTACTTCAGGAGCTTGGAAACACCTTCATTCTTGAATCTGGGATCATTTCATTGGATTTCTGACTCACTGTGTCAGTTTCTGCGTTTTTTGCCCGGGTGTTGGAACTCAAGTTTGGAGCAACCATTTGCAGATCTGTCAGTTCCAGTGGACTCAGGAGGTCCTAAAACTTCTATGTTGCTCATCATTCGCACTCCAGTGGAGTTTACAAACAGCTCTGTTTCCAAAAACGTTTTTCAGTCCGTGTGTTGGACCCAGTGATTGAGACCACGGTTTCCAAAACCGTCTGTCCCATTGCGTTCCGGACGCCCAAAAACCCCTACCTGTCAGTTCTTGCATGATTCGGTGGAGGATTTTCAGAGTTATAGATCTCTGTGTATTCGATTTCGTCTCTCTGTTATGCATTTTTCATTCTAAGGTTTTGAAACCTTAGATTTATGCCACATGGCATTGGATAAGTGTTGACTCCCATTTCTCACTCATCGGTTGGGATTTTGGAGTTTTGGCAGAAGAGAGATATTTGCATATTTTCTTGCTGAGTCCGATTATGCAATGGCGCCCATGTTTTGAGGCATCTCAGGTTCTATTTTCAGTAGCGGTCATTACTGTGGGACTATGATTTCTTGAGCATACCTTATGCAGATCACTCCGGTTGCAGTTTGAGCAGTGTGCACTCATTTGTGGTATGCATTGGGTTGCAGTGGATGATTTATAGGCCATTTGGATGCATTGCGGTCCTTATTGGATGCGCTGATAGGCCCAAATTGCCTTGTGGGATGCTATTTTTATGGATGCTTTGCACATGGATGCTATTTTAAGCTGAGGGACAGCTTTGACACATTGCAGGTGATGCACTGATAGTGCTATGCTCTCTTGGATGAGATATTATTGATGCATATGCCAGTGGACGGTGTTTATGCTTGAGTCATTTGGCACTTATTGGCATTTTCTTTTGGGCCAGATTTGCTCATATGGATGCATAGTATATGCACATGAGTCAGATGCATCTTTTGATGCTTTGAGCTTTGAGTTTTGGTGATATTTCACTCTATTGTGGCATACACATTTGGGTGCACCTGGTATTTGGTGTGATTCTCTCTTGTAGGCACTAGCATTTGGGATTTTGTTTTATTTGCATTATGGCATCCTCTTCCATGTCTGAAAAGGAGTTTTTCAGCATTGAAAAGTTTGATGGGACAAACTTTTCTTTGTGGAAAGAACAAATAAGGGATGTGCTTATTCAAAAGAAGCAAATTAAACCCTTGGCAGGTATTGAAGCTAAGCCTGCAGATATGTCTGAGGATGATTGGAATGAGTTGGATGCATTAGCAAAGTCTACTATTAGACTTCATCTTGCAGAGTCAGTTTATTTCACAGTAGTAAATGAGCAGACTACAGAAGATTTGTGGAAGAAACTATGTGCCACTTATGAGAAGGAAACTGCCTCCAATAAAGTTTACCTCATGAAGAGGTTGTTTGAGCTGCAGATGAAGGAAGGGGTCTCCATTGCTTCTCACTTGAATGAATTCAATATTATTTTCAGCCAGCTTCAGGCTCAGAAAATGAATTTTGATGCGGAGACTAAGGCAATATTTCTCTTATGTTCATTGCCATCCTCATGGGATACCTTCCGTACAGTTGTCAGTAACTCTGCACCTGGTGGAGTACTGAAATTTGATGATGTTGTGGGTAGCTTGTTGGCCGAGGAGATTAGACGGAAGTCTATGGATGGCAACAAGCAGGATGCAGCCTTAAATGTGCAAAGGGGTAGATCACAGTTCAGGGGGAAGTCCCAAGAAAGAGGGAAGTCTCGTAGCAAATCCAGGGCATGAAACATTGAGTGTTACCATTGTGGCAAGAAGGGCCATATGAAAAAGGATTGCTACAAGCTGAAAAGAGAGCAAAAGTATAAGAAAAAGAATGCAAATTGGGGTGCAAATCAAAAGGAAGAGAGTCCAAGGGAGGACAAAGGAAAAGTGAAGATCGAGGAGATCAATGCAGTCACACATGATAGTGACAATCACGTTCTCTTCATGTCTAGTTTATCTACAGAGTTGCTTGCCACTTCAGATGATGCATATTCCCAGGATTGGATTTTGGATTCTGGTGCTTCATTCCATGTTACTCCCCATAGGGAATGGTTCTCCACTTATGACAGTGGAAAGACAGGTTGTGTGCATCTTGGAAATGACTATGCATGTGACATAGTGGGAGCACGTG